>NC_143387.1:38053327-38203327 GCF_980474605.1 Leiobunum rupestre
TGCGTGCAAAGTTCGATTTCACAGCCGCGACAAGGCGTTGAACGCGTGTTAGAGAATAATGCGTTTAAAGGGTCTCAATTAACTTTAGGAGAAAAACAGAAGTTCGTGTTGGGAATAAACGACCTCCTTTGGGGGAGCTCTTTCAGTCCGTCGCTTCTCCTGACCGTGTCCAGCGACCTTCAATTACGGCAGGCAATCCGATCAAGCCCCGGAGCTTCGATGGCAGGCTTCGAGGAAAGACAGAGAAGGCGGATTAACGGACGACGTGTAATGTTTCGAGAAACAACACTCGCTTTTTAAAAGCTTTTAAGAGTATTACGAAAACGAATGTTTTGTGGCTCTAGAGGTTAAGCTCCGCCCCGTACATGTAATATCCGGGACACTTTGATGGTACTGCCCGTGAAAATGCTTCGATAAAACTGCGTAAGTGTAGACGTTCAAAACGATGGATGCTTCATCTCTACACAGTATTAACAGTGTATGGTTGAAATTGAAAGTCGAAATTATCTTGGTCAAATTAGTCTACCACAATAATTTCAAAATATTGCTTGATATTTCACAACTAATTTTATAAAGCTAAATTTTCAAAAGGCGCTAGATATACCCTAAAAAGGTGAGTCTCTGCTTGATGTGCATGGGTGCATCAAGTCAAAATAAAACCAAATCATTTTTCTCGAGAGATTCCGTCACAGATAATGTCAAAAATCAAATAAAACATTTATTTATTACTCGTATATCTCTTCGAAAATTTATAAAACTCGGGAAATTATCGAAATTATCGATATCAAAATGTAAATAGAAATAATTCTATTAAATATACTTTATTCCGTTTTTAGTCATACTTCTAATTGCATAGTAATAGTTTTGGCAAATTGACTGCGAGCAGGAATCCATACCGCTACTTGCAGAATTAGATTAGAGGAAGTTATCATAGAGCCATAGAGCCCACTGTGGGCGCATTTGACTTACCAGATAGAGAGAGAGAGAGGGAAGATTAGGCGGGATGACAATTTTGGCCCCCCTATCACGGGAGTAAGACGGAGATCGGTACCTGGTGGAAATTTATAGAAAATGGCAGCCGATATAACCGCTGAAACGTCTTTGCGATTTAATATGGATATTAACAGCTTAGAAAGTGAGACAGATGCATCTAGGAATATGAATTTCCATCCTCCTAGGATGCATCAACTCAATATAGTTATCATTTAATTAGCAAA
Source organism: Leiobunum rupestre (assembly GCF_980474605.1). NCBI lineage: Eukaryota > Metazoa > Arthropoda > Arachnida > Opiliones > Sclerosomatidae > Leiobunum > Leiobunum rupestre. The sequence continues at coordinate 38,054,545 of NC_143387.1, forward strand.
TCTAAAACGAAAAATAAGTCTGTACCATGTAATTTCGATAAAAAATTGGCAAATAATAACCAAAAAACGGCAAATAATACTAAGCCTTCGCCAAGTTTTCAATCGGTTTCTTAAGCCGGAAATTATAGAGAAAAACGATTCAAAAGCTAACAAATTTACCAATGTTGACATCAAAACGAAGAGTTAATCCACCCTTACGGAATCAGTGGTAGTTGGGATATTTGTTTGTGATATTTCAAAGATGATCAATTTTAATTATCATGTAGAATTAAATTATGAAGTAAGTAAATTTGTATTTAGGAATTTGGCATTAATGATAAAAAAAAATTATAGAACATTGAAGCATATGTTTTAAATAACGCAGTTCTTGACTGAACAAATAAACTTACATCTAGTTTAAATATATTAGTTACTTAGGTAAATAGGTGTCATCCCAGTCCCACGCTTCCATGTCTAACAACACTTAATATCTAAGCCTTTTAAAACGTACGATATAGCAGACGATATTTTCCTTTCGTTAGCTCACGTTAGATGGCGGTATCGTTACCCAGTGTCCCTCGAGAATCTTCTCTCCTTTTGAGGGGGTGGAATTTTCAACGAGAAAGAAACTTACCCCCCCCCCCACGCTTTTGTAAGGCATTTGCGCTTCCAGAATTTCAGGCTCTGTAGTAACTTCTCCTAATTCTGATACTTGGAATGCTTATCCTGCCGTATCGCGTATGGTAAGATAACTCTGACGACTTTGGCCCCACCTACGAGAGAAAAAATCACCTCTGCGCGCTCCCCTCTCACGTTGTTGTTTGTTAAAGGCCGACTACATAAATCTTCGGTTTACTCTGTCTTTCACTGGAAGTACTCGGACTGCATGGCACACGTGTATTACAGTAAGCCTACTTCCAGTGAAAGACAGAGTAAACGGAAGATTTATGTAGTTGACCTTTAAGTTAACATGGCGACGTGACGTCAAAAAAACCGTCAGCCACATCGAGACGAAAATCTGCCACGATAAGCATTCCAAGTAGAAGTATGGGTTCCCGCTGCGAGTGAAATCATTAGAGCATTTTCATCGTAATTAACTCTAAATTAAACCAATAGATTCTCAAGAATATCAATGTGAAAATGGTAATTACGAGTCAAATCATTTATCGCTTTGGAAACGCTTATGTCCGTTGAGCTCTCAGTTTCGAGGTGGCACACGGAGTCAACCACTCTCTCTCGCCCCCAGGAGTAATTCCCCCCGTCTCCGCGTGCGGACGGGGAATGTGCCGTTGCTAGAGCCATTAAAACTTGGTCCGAAGTTCTAGGATTTTAATGAGGTAATTAAGTTAGGTGGTGTTGCGAATGTCTTGGAGATATCTGCGCGCGCCAGTTTCTACGACTCCTTCGGCCAGAGAAACTAGTTCAAGATATTCCCCTAATTAACTTTCGGATCTCATTAATTCTGGGTATTCTGCTAGGTGGGTTTTAGTTTGCGTATTAATAAAGTACGGATTGGGAAATGTCTAAAAATATCCGCGATAAATTCGCTCCAAGAGAAATCCTCGCGAGTTCCGAGTCTACGAGCCTCATCCATTCAAAATTTCCATACTAAATTTTTTTAACTTTAAACGCGGCTTCGCTTCTGACTGAACAGTATTCTCTGCAGCCGAGAACGAATGCGCTGATAGAGAAATTTATAGGCTTCATCCTGCTCATACAAATTTATCGTAAAACGGGAATCCCTTTTAATCGAGCGCGGCAGCTGGAAGATCGCGTTAGTTTATCCTTCATCGTGTTTTATGAACAGCCATTTTTAAAATCCTCTGCACATTTTGGTGAACATCAGACTTCGTCATTATCGGTAACCGATATATCGGCCTATTTTTTTAATATCGGTATCGGCCAATATCGGATTAAATCAAGCCGATATTGGCCGATACCATTATAAGATAAATATTTTCAGAACTTTTAAAAATAAGAAAATTCTCGATAAACTAACTAATGATCATATTTTATTTGATTGGCAGCGCCACGTACGAAGCTAGATCATACATTTTTTTAGACAGGGGTTACGAGTGTAAACAAATAAAAAACTACGATAATTAATTTGTGATAGAAAATATGTATCAAGTAAATTGAAGAGAAACATATTCAGTTATGCTCTGGCGAACCTTTTTTCATACAAAATTAGAATAAAATGGTATGGCAGCGCACTGAACCGTCTTTCACAATGATTTTATCATATACACTACTGTTATGATAGATAACTTTGGTAATTATCAGCCAAAATTACCGCCGATATATCGGCTGTACCCATATCGGTGGTAATTATCAGCCAAAATTACCGCCGATATATCGGCTGTACCCATATCGGTGCAGTCCTACTTTCAGGGACGTAAGATCGTTCGCGAAGCTGCTAGGAGCAGAAAAAAGGTCGTATAGAGAGCAATTGCATTAGTAACCTCTTTCAGCAAAATATTTGTGTAGGGCGGCGCAGGCAGCCCGCCATTTCCTGCGCCCGTGTAACACTTTCGGCATAAACCCATTTCCATTATCTCAGGCTCGTTTAGATAAGGGTTTAATTCTTGGATGTCCTTGACGTATCTCCGCAGAATAACCCTCGCGGTACCTATATATTTTCTTCCTTAATGAAACGAGTTATCTTGTTTGCACTTTTACAAGGCCATCTTGGAAATAACGACTACTACCACGTGTAAATGTCCTTCGTTCCGAAGATGCTCCACTAAATACTTACGCTCTTTGAAAGACAAACATAATTTATTCAAGCTTACGCTACAAATCAATGTCACGTTAAAGTTAAAACTTTGACATAATTACGGTTCAATGAAAATACGAAATTTAAAAAAATACCTAGTTACTGTTTCATAAATAAACCTTAATGGGTACTACTATCGAAGGCTTAAACTTTCGTGTAGTGATTCTGATCCCCCTCTGTGCAAAGCTTCAACATAATGGCAATGAGATAGCGTAATACTCCTTAGAACGACTTGGCTTCTAGTTTCGGAGATTCTAATGTATTCGGGTTAAATGAGAACGTGGCCCCAACTAAAGTTTCAGGTTACCTTACCGGGGAAATAGAGGAAAGATTACATGAATCTAAGTGGAGGGGCGTGGTTTTTGTCCCGGGAATCACAAGCCACATATTATCATTGGCCGCTGCTAATCACGCCATTTCTACGCTTTAGAATGACCAATTTGATTTATATTTGACAACACCTGATAGAAACCTCCGGTAGGCTTTCGCTGTCCAATTCGGGAATATTTTCAATTATACGATGTCACCGTCCACGCTTTGGAATTATACAGGGTGTTTCAAAAGGTTATGCAAACATTTGAAGGAGTTGTAGGGGGTGAGTTGAGAAATATGCCTATTTTATTCCCATTTTCCTACGATGAGTTAAAAGAGCGCCAGAGAGCTTCAAAGTGTGGCCTACTAGCCCCTAGAAGTAGGCTGCAACAAGTGCAAAATCAGTAGAAGGGAAATGCGGTTTCAGGGGTACGATGAATTTGCGAATGCGTGGGAATTGAGATAAATAACAAAAAACAAATGAGTAAATAAGAAATGTGCAATGAGTTTAATTAAACACGGAAGAACTAAGTAGAAAAATGTGTATTTTGTACAAGTTACAATAAATGTTTGAAGTTTCTTCCTTCAACTCTTACACAAAGACGACAGCGTCGGAGGAGGGAATCGCTTACACGTTGAAATACTCCTGGTGTGTTCCGAATCTGTTCGGTAGCGGCTTGGATCCTTGCCACCAAATCAATGTCGGAATCTACTGGCGCGGCGTATACAAAATCCTTCATGGTGAGACTTTAAATACTGTTTAAGTTTACTTTCTAACGATAGTTACCTCGATTTGTTTCAAAGTCCTTTTTTACCTATCACACGAACCCAAACCTTAATGTTCGCATTTCCCTCCACCACCCTCCTACGCATTGTAACCCGGCCACCTGTTTAAAGGTATTACAAGTCGCTAGATGACTTGGGCCTAAAGTGGTGCCTTGGGTATAAGCCTAGCTGATTAATTAATTTTATTTTAATCGTAGGAAAATGGGGAAAAACCGGCATACTTCTCAACTCACCCCCTACAACTCCTCGAAATTTTTGCATAACCTTTTGAAACACCCTGTATATTTGGTAGCATGCCGTTACGCAATAAATCGTCGCCCCACTACTAAGTGTGGCGGCATTTCGGCCATTCGCACTACCGCATCGACGCCGGGGTGATTTTTATTTTTCGGGACTAGAGGCTCCTGACACGAGGGCCAAAAGGAAAATAATGCGAGCAACAAAACCATGGCAACAGCTGAGAAGAAGGGTGCGCTCAATCGGAGATAGCGATAAAAGAATTCTTTCTCGCGGCAAAAGAAACCAATTTTCTCAGGGAATCTAATCGAAGGAAGAAAAGGCGAGGTGGGGGGAGGGGGGGGCGAAGAAAATCGAGGCTCTATCTCTCGTTTTACGTCCACTTCGGTCAGTTCCTCGCGGAAGAAATCTCGGGTGTTCCTAAGGGTCATCGGGAGTCCAAAGTTTCTCGATGGTTCGTCGGAACAAAGAAATAGGGTTGACTGCGTTTATATCTGTAAAGGAAGAAAAAAATGACGGTGGCCATTTGAGCGAGAAATACGAGCGGCCGGGAGCCCCCGTGGCCAGCTGTTGGCTGGCGCCTTTCTCTTCCCATTCGTCAAAACCCTCCATCTTCAATACAAAATAATCACTCGCGGAAATAATGGGCTACTACACCGAATGTCCTCGTTATCGCTATTTGGCATTGGGAAGTCCGTTCTTCGTTACTCACGCCATCGCGAGGTTTTATTGAATATTGAGGTTTCAATAGGTGCTTAAATAAATCATCCTCCTAGGATATCGCCAAGAAGTAATATTTACGAGAGGACCCGCGAGGTATTGTTTATATAGTGCTTGTGGTAATAGTAAGTGTAGGGAGCTGTTGGCTCGCGTGGCATGAAGGGCTTGCCACCACCCTCCTACGCATTGTAACCCGGCCACCTGTTTAAGGCATTAAAAGTCGCTAGATGACTTGGGCCCAGCTGATTATTATTATTATGGTTATGAAACTTGCGGATTGTTCTTAATTTCTTAAACTTGCGTATTGTCTTGTGAAGCCTGGAAATCGTCGGCTTATATTAACACCATGTACGAGAGTCAAAGTATAATAATATATATATTTATCAATGTTTACAAGGCATGGCAACAATAGAAAAACATTCGACCCGCTAGGTCACACTCCGGATCGAAATGATGACGTCCAGTGCCACGACGTTCCTTATATACTGCGCCCCTCGGATGACGCTACCGGTCTCCAACCTAATTCGCTGGAGAAGAAAGCCCGGCAAGAAATCTAAGTGTCACAGGTAACTTTAACCCGCTCTTAACCCTTCGGGTCAGAGGTCACCACTTTCTGAGGATTCCGAAGGTGGACAACGTGAGCGAGGATGAGTAATCTTGGCCTCCCCCAGCAGCGTTGAGTCAAGACAACAAGATAACTCTCTGAAGTAAAGGGAAAGGCTGTTAGGGACAAAGCTTACATTTTTTGTTGCAAATGTGGGCTTTACACACCTCACCCAAAAATTAGGTGTCGTATGCGAGGTTAAGGTGGTCCATAGTGTCGAGAAAACGTTCGTCGCCGCGCTCGAGGGGATAGCCATCGTTATTTCCCAACAGAGAAATGAACAGTTGAGGAAATGAGTAGTTGGTAATATGAGTGGTTGAAGTACCCGACCTGGGACAGCTACCGAAGGAGACTCCCTCGGAACCACTGTTTCCAAAGTACACCCCTGGAAGACACGGGGAGTGTGGCGTCCCACTACCCCAACTACCTGCTACTTGGCCACCTGACGGCGCTGAAATACATAAGTACGCCGACACTAGTTTGTGCCTCGTCTCAGTGGTGCCTCAGGTTGACCCACAGGCCGATGGTGACGATGCCGCGGGGTGGGCGGCCTGCCCCATATTCCTGCGGCTCGCTTAGCCGTCACTGTCGTGGTTTGCCCTTGACGCCCTTGGGCCGTCTGCCCCTGCCGTTGTCGACCAGACTGATTTCGACCGGCACCACTTCTGGAGGGAGCAGTTGCTCCCTTCCCCAACTGGCGAGATCGGGATTGATCTCTCCGATCCTGGTTACAATTGCTAAAAGATGACGCAAATGCGCAACAATCTTCAGCTATTTACTTACGTACAATTCAAGGTATATCAAATTCTACGCAAAAAGTAAGGCCCCCACCGAAAAAGTGTAACTAGGTGTGCCTTTGAACGCAGATTGAAGTGATGCTAAGGGGGGTTTACACCACTTTCATCCCATCTACGCCGTCTTTTCCTCTTGGGACGAGAGAGGGTTTCCTTCTTCTCGTCCAGAGTTTCTACCCCGCTACCGGTTTCGGCAAAGGGAGGGTCATCTCCTTGCCACGGCGGGGTGAACTATTTCAGCTGGGACACATGCGTTACTCCTATGAATTCACCGGAGTACGGGTCCCCCAGCCGATATGTCAAAGGAGTGGTTCTTTCCTGCACTACAAAAGGCCCCTCAAGATAATCTCCCAATAAAGCCGTGATACCACGACTCGCGTCGGAAAGAAGATGAGTTTAGCGCAATACGAGGTCTCCACGTTTGTTGAAAACTGCTCCATGACGTTTCTCGTAGTGCAAATTTTGCATGAGCTTCGAATCCTGTAAATTCAAGCGTGCATGATCGATTTCATCATGTGGCCTAATTTTCAGTTTCTCGGCGTACGTGCCTGCGCTTCTATAAAGTATTTCCTGGTATCAACTCCCAATTCAGTGGTGCGCGAAGCTCTCGGCCTAAGATAAAAACAGCGGGCGAATACCCTGTTGCTTTACTTTTGCCTAAACGCAAGTTGAAGCCTAATTCTGGGTGCCGGCGTCGCAATCCTTATGTCGTTCAACATAAGTAATTATAATCGGCTTAGTAGTTCATCTGCTCAGTCAGATTTCCCTGAGCGTCATGAGGGGCCTTTGTCTTAGGGTGTATGCCGAAACTGGCGCTTTTGAAACGGTAGGTGGGGCGATAAATGGCTTGCGCGAGATGGTCAGATTGAATAACCTTCAACTCCTGCGACAATTCTTTCGGGGTGGCGAATAGCTTTCCCCTTTAGTGGTGACGGTAAGACGGGTGACATTGCCGTAACATTGGAGCTACCTTATCTACAACGGTGGCGTTTCCCCCAATACGACGGTAATATTCAGCAGTGAATATACTGCGTCAGGGGTTCATCCGCACCTTGAGTTCGGGTATCCAACTCAATTTGGATACGCCGGCCGTAATCGGTGGCTAGAAATTCGTCACAAAACGCCTGACGAAAACCAAAGTGCAGTGGGTCCTCTCATGCAAGACGGTAATACCTGCGAGACGACATCCCCTTCGCTGTAACCCGTAACTGCCTGATGCCGGTTGAGAGCCTCCAGGATAACGGAGACCATGTTGATTAGCGCTTTTACATTTAATTCCACCCTCGAGATTTGGGCAGCGCGTGCTCCCGCATCCCGGCAGGCCGCAAAATCATCCAAGGCCTCGCGCAAAGCACGGGCCATGACTTGCGCCATATCGTCCTGGCTGTGTTTCCAGTAAAAGTTCCCCCTTCGTTTCAGAAAACCATTCCAAACCTGGTTTTAATGTTTAAAATTTAAACAGCGACTCTAAAACCCCTCCGGAAAACCCAATGGGAAACCAATTTACACTCAATACACTAAAAAATTAAATACACTAACACTAAAAAAACTAACTCATAATCAAATATTACACTAAAAATTTAAAATAACAAAAAAACTAACTCTCTTACATTCAACAGTCAATTGTGAAGCCTGGAAATTGTCGGCTTATATTTAAACCATGTACGAGTGTCAAACTCTTTTTATTATAATAATATATACAGGGTGTCCACTAATAAACGAAAAATAATAAATAACTGAAAAACGTTTTTCTTTTAAATTTCAAATTTATATGGAACAATACATTCCTCGTGCAGGGTCACATTTACTAGTTTAAAATTTAATGACCTTGAACCATGTCTTCAAGGTCATTCAAAAACTATCTCGAGAACCGTTGGGTTTACGGATTTGGTTCCAATTAGAAAGTTGTTGCTCGCCATATCATTAGTTCACATAACTTTGATTTGACCAAATTTGACAAATCAAACTTGCGGATTGTCTTAATTTCTTAAACTTGCGGATTGTCTTAATTTCTTAAACTTGCGGATTGTCTCAATTTCTTAAACTTGCGGATTGTCTTAATTTCTTAAACTTGCGGATTGTCTTAATTTCTTAAACTTGCGGATTGTCTTAATTTCTTAAACTTGCGGATTGTTTTAATTTCTTAAACTTGCGGATTGTCTTAATTTCTTAAACTTGCGGATTGTCTTAATTTCTTAAACTTGCGGATTGTTTTAAGATTGTGGATTGTTTTAATTTCTTAAACTTGCGGATTGTCTTAAGATTGTGGATTGTTTTAATTTCATAAACTTTACGATTGTGCCTTAGTGCATTAAACCATGAATTTATTCAATTACCCATGAATATGGATCAGCTATAGTGCTGTAGGCGAGGTTGGTCTATAAACTTCGCGCCATTCGTGGCTCCGCCCCTTCTGGTACCAATGCCAAAGTAGCGCGTGATATTGAAAATGGTGTAACTAAAATAACAACAATAAGCGAGGAATCATTATCTCAAAAAGTTATGGCTAGGTTAACCTTTGATAAGGAAGGACTTTTTAAAAATCCTCGACTTCAACTGGTAGAATATTTTTGGTTTAATATCCTTGAAAGAAAATGGATGTTTGACCCCTGCACCACCCATTCGTCTTCAAAATGTGATATTCATCATCATTCAAATATTTTGAATTAACTTAAAATAATATTTGAAACTGAGTTCCTAGCTGTTGGTAACGATAGCAAAAATAAACAACCCGATACACACATGCAATTTGAAGCAAATTGGTATGCTCGTCTAGGAAGATTCTCTTCTATTAAGTGATAAAACGTTTCTGAAGCCGCTGGTTCACATATATCACAATTTTTAAACTCTTCTTTGCGAATTTGTCCAGATAGAGCAGGGAAAAATGCTGTAGAATCTTCTCTCTTTATTTCAAATGATGATAAGCCTAGGCCAGAATCGTTATGCAACCGAATTAGTTTTAGGTTGTTGTGAGTATCACAAGCGGTGGAAAGAATAACTTTCAAAAGATCCACCTTTGAACATTCCATATTAGAAGAGAAAATATTAAAACTAACTTTCAAACGTATTTAAATAACTGTAAACAAACCCGCAAAAAAAGGACGAAGGTGAAAGCACTGAAGCAGACGATTTTTTAAGGGCGCGCTCTTCGAATTCCGAAAATAAAATCGTAACCCCCGATTGGTTTATTTAAAACATTGAATGACGTAAATCGAAAGTTAGTCCAACCTCCTTTTGACGATGAAGATACCATAGCTATAGCCTACAGATCCATATTCATGGGTAAATGAATAAATTAAACTTTAATTTAACTGACTCGCGAATTTGAATTCAGCATAGGGTGGTGCCTTAAACATAAGAATTTTAATATATTTAATTTTGCATCCCTTTTTAAAACTCGATTAATCGATCTTCACTAATTAATGTAAATGTAAATATATTTTATTTGGTCCTGTTATACCCCAAAACAGTGGTTCCCAAACCTTTTGTACTTATCAAATTAAAATAAAACGCTCAGGACTCCCAAAATCAGGTATTTTGAAAGCCAAAGATCCCCAGATTTAATATATTTGAACTTTTGTTTTAAATGCAATTATTTGTAAACAACTTTTTTTCAAAATATGCAAACAAATATGAAATAGAATAGACTAGAAACTAGATACACATTTGTTATTCATTTGAATTGATTTCTGAAAACACTAATAAGGTTCTAATAATAATATTTATATTAATATCAGGCTCGGCATACACGAGGTCTCGGTTATTGGTTTTAGTGACCACGTATCGGGAAAATAGATTTGTTACATGAAAAATATTGGTACTAAACGGAATCAAGTTGTAGACTAGACTCAGAATACAGAAGGTCCCATTAAAATTAAGAAAGTTTAACAGGTTATTAATACGTTAAATGAACCCTTATAACAGTCGGATTTTGATTCGATATGATTGAAATAATTTGCTGGTGTTCGTAGGCTAGTGTATATTGTTTATTAAGAAGGTATTAGAAATAGTACTCTATACCACTCTAATACGTGGCTATTGAAGCCATTGATGTCCGCGGATACTATAATTACAAGGGCAAACACTGGCGCAGTGCGTGAGCTCCATGCTCGCGCCTAAAACGCGATACAATTATGTCATCATTAATGGAAGTAGATGACTCTAAGCTTAGGAAGAATTCAATTAATTCAGAGCGAAGATAATCCGGCTTGGTCACCTATAGTCCACCCTCCGCTGGAACTGGTAATTCCCGCTCGATCGTTCGCGGCATACACGCGAACCGTACGAAGGCTTTCACGTGACATTAAATCCTGATAAGGCGATAGGCGGTGGGTGGCTGCGACGTAAGGCGAGTCTCCGACCCATTTCTCATAATCCCCTAATCCCATTTAAGTCTATCTACCCACGGCAGATTTCGCGCAGATTGGTTTCACGGCGTAATATGATTACGGAAGGACCAAAAATCAATATAAGCGTGACCTTTCGCCTCGACCAGACGCACCGTTTGGGAAGTTATGTCTGTTACTACGAAATTACAAAAAATAAAGAATTTTTGAGCGAGAATTAAAGGCGCGAATAATTGCAGTCAATTTTACGCCGAGTCTTCGTCCCCGAAAGTTAGTTTCACTGTTGTCAGCCATTATCTAAATCATCTTAATTATAACAGCATCGTTGACGAAATTGACTCTTTAAGAAGCAAGTCTCCGGTCGCCTACAGTCGCCGCAGATGTTTTGAATTCGAAAAGCAAATAAGGTAGACTGTAGATTAAATTCATAGTCTACTGCCCTAATTACTAAATTAGACTAACTTTTCTTAATTTAAAGCGAAGTCTTAGCTCTAATGAGTTTATTACGGCTTTTTCCATTGGGTACCGCTAACTTAATGAAAACTTTATTTTTAAAAATATAACAAAATTATAATTGGATTATTTAGCCGTTCGTTAAAATACCGTCGTTCCAGCGCACGCGACGGTTTATTTATCGTTTCCGGGTTGACGGAGGGCATATACCTCTAATTAGATGGTAATGCTAAAGGCATTAGGATAAGATTAACTTGCGTCTAAGCAATATACTTTAATCTTTTTAGAGGAAGTACTTGTAGAGCCAAACTTAGGGTGGCGGAGTGGTTTGCTCTTTTTCCCCGCAGCAAAAGGAACTGTGATCAATCCCAGATTGTGGCACTGGGTGAAAACGCGGAACAACTCCTTCTGCTTTGAGTTTGCAAATTCTCTCCCCACTGGATTGAGTGGTTTTGAACCGAGTTCTTCGGGTTCCTCTCTCCATAAAAACTGGTTGATGTTGACGGTAATAGTGAGTGTTAGAGAGCGCGGTATGAAGGGCTAGCCATCACAGTTCTACACAATGTGACTCGGCCACCTGATTTGATGTCGATAGATGACTTGGGCCTAAGGTGGTTCCTTGAGTGTTATCCAAGCGTAGCTAGCTGAACCTTTTGAAAGGAACTTGCTTGTATTTACATAAGGGATAGCACAATTTATGGAAGAGCACGCCTTTACAAAGAGATGAAAAGATCACAAATTGTTCGACAAAACCACGAAACACTACGGCCAACTCCGGAAGCTTGTTCAAATTAAATAAAAATAATGTTTTTTATTCATATTACTAAAACAAATCAACATTTCATAAATCATCGTATTTTAAATAAATAAATCGGAAAAGACATCTGAATTAATCCACAAAAGTGTTATGCAATATTACTTAAGTTTCAGTTGATGGTACGCGAGGAAATTACGTAGAGTGATTTGGAAACCCTTTTTCTTGAACACTGTAAGAAATTACCGTAATTTAAACGGTCAAATTACTGGCAACGAGCTGCCAGTAATTTGACCGTTAAAAAAAATATTATTACCATTAAAATTCAATGCTACATTACCGTAAAATTTACAACAGAGAAAAAGTTAAAATAATTAAATAATTACTGTTAAAAAACGGTTTATAAAATATTAATTTAACGGTGAAAATCAATTGAATTTTACAGTGAACATGTTGTTAAATTGCATTCTCCCACCAGAAAAATGCAAGAGAGAGTTTAGATTTCATGAGCGAATTTTATTCCGCTGGGGAATTTCACGCATTAGAATCAAATGTAACATACCTTGACAAGGTATTATACACATTTATTTAAGATCATGTGTATCCCGCTGAACGTCGCACATTTAAGCTATGCACTTTTAGCTCTTATATGCAAACACAACAGTCTGCTTAGAATCTATTCGTTGGAAAATCGCCTTAAGATAGGCATGTTCTCAATTCAAAATACCAAAATAACATTAACTGCATCATTCAGTTTTACGGTAAGATCATGTTTGGAACCGAAAAATCTATTGTTACAGAAGTAAACTAAAACCATCACTATTATGATGTTGATTTTTAATTCTTTAGCATAAATGGCTCTTTGGGTGCTCTGTATTTTGTATATATACCATGACTGGCATTAATACAACAGACCACTGGAAAAAAAGGTTGAATGAATTTGTTTATATTTTCGTCATTGCGCACTTTTAAGCAAACTGGGCATGAAGTAAAATGGTTATTGTTTTTAAAACAGTGGAAATGCCGTAGAGTTTACAATTTTAAAACGGTGTGGTTTCCATGTTCAAACTCCTTGGATGCACAGTGGCGTAACTAGGCCATTGCAGTGCATTGGGGCCCAAATTATAGAAGTGGCCCATTAATCCATTTTGCTTTGGGGCCCACCTCATATAAGAGGGCCCATTTTTCCATATTGCTTTAAGACGAACCTTATATGTGATGGCCTATTAATCAATTTTGCTTTAGAGCACACCTCATAGAAAAGGGCCAATTTTTTTCATTTTGCTTTTTGTCCACCTTACGGAATGGCCTAATTTTTGCATTTTGCTTTGAGATCCATGTTATAGAAGGGGCTCCATTTTTACATTTTGCTTTTGGACCCACGTTATAGAAGTGGACCCATTCTTACATTTTCTTGGGGCCCAGATAATAGAGGGGGCCCATTAATAAATTTTGCATTGAGGCACAATTTTTCTAGCTGCGTCACTGACTGTACTAAATTGTAAACCCTTTCCTGAGCCTCTGAACATCTATAAGATTTTACCCCTCCCTTGACAATATTTAAATTTTCCCCTAAAAAGAGAGTTTCCGCTACGCCCCTGTATTCACGACAAGTTCATGTTTGAATTAAATTTTGTCATTTATTTGACGTTAAAGCCAATTTTTTAAATAAACTTAAAATTCTACGTTTCACGTTTTTATTTAGTCTTTTGTTACTGTAAAAAAGATTGCATTCTTACCTTTAGTTTTACGGTAATAAATATTTAACCGTTAATTTAAATATGAAATAACCGTTAAAAAATTACAACAATTTAACCGTTAATTTTAATGTGAACTTACCGATGGATAAATAATGGTATTTTCACTGTTAATTTCCATGTGAACTTACCGTTAAATAAATAACAGTAATTAAACCGTTGATTTTACGGCAAAAATTGATACGGCATATTACTGTAAATTTTACGGTGGAATTACTGTTCAGTTACGGTAATTTCTTAGTGTAGATTTCCAGTTATTAATTATTTAATCAGAATATGAATAGGTGTTAATTTAAACAATGCTGAAGAGCGGCTAATCCGTAGCTCTAATTGAAAGCGGCATCGTTTAGTAAAGTTATTTGGGACGACACGGAATGGCGAACAATAGTAGACGGAGGAGCAACCTAAATTTAGGGGCTCGATTTTAAAAGCTATTTTTGGACTCTATAGCCGGTTTCCGGTTGAAAGTGTGCGGATAACGGAGCCGGTGACGTATTCCTTTCAGGTTTAGCCTCTAAATTGTCCCTATCTATTTCGAGTGGAGTCGCCCGTTATTCGTAGACAATGCGCTGTCCCGTATATATACCTATAGACGCTTGATTGAAATTTATAAGCGCCATCTGTCCTTTAAAAATATATAATTTCGAAAATTTACACGAAGAGTTTCGACACTCTCCGAAGTAGTCATCCGTTTCTCAATTTTTAATAAAATCGTCTTTCTGTCTTTGAACGTCCCTCGAAAGGCTTACCAGAGAAATCTCTTCATATTTGAGCAGTTCGTAATTGCGCCAGCCAGGAGAGCTAGTCCACGGCCGGCGAGCGGGACTCGTTCGATAAATCGCCGTTTCGACAGTTTCTTCTCTTTGCAAGCCTTAGTTCGTTCATCCGTGTCCTCCATCAATACTGTCGCTCTAGCGATTTTATCGCATTTTTAAGACGTTTTCTCGAGAAAAATGACTTTGTAGCGATAAGTAATAAGAAGCGGGTGACGCCTGATGCTCGTATACGCCTTCCGTCGCGCTACAAACGCCTCAGAAGCTTCTTTCATTCGAGGCGTCACTGTATCAGTCGCGTGTGTTCGCCTCTATATATATGTAGCTTTGTCGGCTTGTTTTTGATGTTCTAGCTTGATGGCTTTGCTCGAGATTACTTTGAACCGGTCGCCCATTTATCAATAGAGCCAGACAGTTCGAAAGCGCCATCTGTGGAGTGCGCTGCTTATATTCCACGGGTGCCTTTTTCTCCTTAGTTTCGCTTTACGGAGATTTGAGCGGAACACTCGGACATAGCGAGCCGAATTTCTCGAGTCTTTACATTCAAACTTTTATTTTTTTGATGTCTTATTATTATTATTATTATGTTATTTCAGATTAATTATCAAACCCAGGGTTGCCCAAATGAACAATTCAAAATCCAGTGGCAGGACAGATAGTTTTGGTCTCGTAGGCCAAGTACAACTGGGGGGAAAGGAGGTTATTTTTATTTACAGAGGCGTAGTGAGGGGTGGCAGGGGGGCGTCAAAGGGGTGCCCAAAGTATTACAAGTTAAATGAATTTGTTGGATTATATGTTAAAATCATTTTCCTTGAATGTTGAAAAGTACACAATTTTTAAAAAAGGTAAAAATAAAGAGTTTATATTTTTTGTTAATTGGTGGTTATCGGGAGACATTATGAGCCAAATAACGTGTTCCCGAATTCACGCCAGACCTATCAGAACCACTATACATAATTTACGTATTTAATTCCATTGAAATTATCCGTATATTTCGGGAATTTAACGGCGTCATTATGGTGGCGCCCGTAAGAAACTTAATGACCGTGAAGAGCTATTTGGAATGTGTTTTGTTTACTATCTCTATATAAACGAATGAACGTATAAATACGTCCATCGAATCCGCCAGGATAAAAAAAAACCCAAGTATACCATCATAAACTGCGCAAAAAGCGAAGAAATGGCTCCCCTCTACAAATAACCTATGGACATACTAACGAATAAAAAATTCCATTACCTTATGATTGCTTTCGCCATAAAACTCCGAGCTATATATATATATATATATATATATATATATATATATATATATGGAAGAGAGCTATTTCGTCCGTATTCGGAGGCCTGATATTAACCGCGGATATTATTCGGGATTCTAAAAACATCGCTGGAAACAGAGGCGCAGCCAAAATCAGACGAGTATCGCTGGAAAGCGAACACTCTCTTCGGTCGATCCAATATTCCCCGAAAGGAAACCATAATCGTAAAAACACGCCGTCAACTCGCTTTTCCTCCTATGCCCAATATAGCGCTCGCAACGAGACCTGGAAAGATTTTAGGCGGCGCCTCGACACCTATACGGTGTCACGGCTTTAAGACAAATGCCGACAGATGGCTCTCAGCCCGCAAATTCGAATTTATTTGTCTCGCCTAAAAGGACACTAGCGAGAATACCGAGAAAAGCGTGAATATACTTTTCAGGCTCTACCGTAGCCTTTCACTAATACGGAGAAACTTTCTCGCGTTGGAAAGTGGGTGACTGAGTGGTTAGCACTTTCGTTTCGGAGCAAAAGGAGCCGGGTCCGATCCTAGCTCCTGAAAAGGTTATAACCCTTACAACCGAATTCCCCATTTATTTATAAAAATAGCACGAAAGTTGGCGGGGTCCCATTCAACCGAATTAAGTAGGTTAGGTTAGGTTAGGTTTGATTAAAATCGGATTGGACAATACTAGGTGCGTTTGGCTAGGTACTGTCCTCTAGGTTGCGTTACAGACGGCCCATCGTGATAGCTCGAGGTGCCAATACTTTGCATTATAAGTCAAACCGACACTAAAGACATAGTATAGGGTATAGTATATGCTATAGTTCTGGTTGAGCTTAGGTAAGGTTGGGTTAGGTTAGGTTAAAATCCGTCAAAATCGTATGATTCGGCCGAATGGGAATTCGGTCGTATGGGAATTCACTTGTATGAGTTTTCCCATACGACCGAAATCCCATTTGACCGAATGTATAGTAGTTGTATGTATTGTATCTTTTATATATAAAAAAGCGGTTTTCAGTCGATTGGAATTCGGTTCAATGGTATACAATCTCTGAAAAAGCTTAAAAACTCCTCCGTTTAGTTTGCAAGCTATCTCCCACTGGTTAATGGGGTTTTCAACCAGGTTCTTTGGTTTCCCTTCATTAAAAACTTGTTGAGGTTAACGGTAATAGATAGTGTAGGGAGCTGTTGACTTTCCTGGCATAGGAGCAACAAACACAAGGAGAACGCAGCTAACCTTTAAACACGCTAACGCAGTGTTGTGTACTAATATCATTGGACGAGCCTTTACGCTGAACGTTTTACGGGCGGGGGGGGGAAGACAATTTCCGAACTTTCCCTTTCCGACGGCAGCAGGCGCTAAAGCGTCTAACCAATGAAAATTGTACTCAATAAAATATCCGACTTTTGACAGGTTGCGTTCTCTTTGTGTGGGGTGCTGTGTTTGTTGCTCCTAGCTGGCATGAAGGGCTTGCTACCACTCGGCCACCTGATTTAAAGGCATTAAAAGTCGCTAGATGCCGAGGGTGATGCCAAGGATATTAGGAATTTAAAAAAAGAACCACTATCTAACGCTAAACTTCAATAATTGATTATTTTCAATCGAAAGCTAGCCGCCCGACATTTCTTCCAAGGACTATCAGATTATGACTTTTAGTATTGGTTTTGATTCCAAACTGAAAAGAGGAGCTCATTGTTCATCCAACTTATACATTTTCCTAGCTTATATAATGTTCATTTGTCTACTTTGTTATTTCGTTGGCAGTAATTAAAAGTTCTAAAATTGAAATTAAGAACGTTGAATAATAGCTCTTAACGGTGATAAATCTCTTTGGTATTCCAGCGTTAACTCTAGCTCCATTTATTACTTTATTTCGCCCTAAAGTTTAAAGTTATTAATCAAATTTCGGTCAACGAGTTTCTCAGACGTAAAATATCAAGATAAGATATTATTTATTACCAAAACCTAAAGCTTCCATAGCATAATACCAAAACTTCTATCCTTAAGAATAACTGCAATTTGTATATTTATCAATTCTATATTACCCCAAAATTAATAATGATAGTTTTAAAAGGCTTAAATTATCAGTTTAATTTAAACCATTTATTACTCTTCATTATTAATTTTGTTTTCTTCACAATGCTTAATCCTGGAAGAAAACTCCCGGTAAGGAGACGTTGACATCCTGATAGAATCACAGATCTATCTACATGTAGGTAGATAATATTTTCCTGGAATCAATAAAACGAAGACCTCGAACGTAAAAAAATTTATGGACTCTATGGGTTGCTATTATTTTCGTCAAGTTACATCTATCCAATTGTTGATCATGCCGTAGCATTACGAATTCAACTAATATTCTCAGGCACTATGGTATATGGAAACTCGCGCTTGTGTACGTATTAACCCATGGCAAAGCCCCTAGGTTTCGAGCTACTTGGGACCTCTTGACATCCTCCTGCCCCTTGTGATGCATAGGCCCCTGTTCACCCCTGCTTTTTGTCGGCCCCTAGGATTCAGCCTAATCAGCCTTTTGGATAATTCGACACTGGCAGTGTATCCTTGATGAAAAACATTTGCTAATTTCCACTTGTCTGAACGTAACGTGTAGGCTTTCACCGTAGGCTTTTATACGCCTACGTTCGCGTTAGGTCGAGCGGAGCTCAAGCGGTCTAATAAAAAGGCAGATTTTTTTTAAAATAAGCGGATTTGCATGGGCTTTGTTGGGTTTCCACGAAATAAAAACATTGCTCTCGGTCTTATAAAAGCCGGATCAAAATTGAAAATGGAAATACCAAAAAATGTTTTTAGGAATTTCCGAGTAAAGCCGAGTACCTGAGGGCAACAAATATGTTGATTTCCATCGCGCGTAAGCATCGAACGAGCCCGCGAATACCTTTGAAAATGAATGGTAATGTTTTTGCGCGTTTTTTTAGTAGGCAGAGGAGGCCTCGAGCGGGATTGCTGAGATTTTATTTAAGTTGAATACATTAGTCGTGTTAGTGCTAAATATTTTTTATGGCATTTTACCGGAAAACGTTGGTTCGTCGCTTGTACTACGCCAAGATTTCCTTTGTATCCAAAAATAAACTTCTTGGCAAATGGTATTAAATAAATGTTGTAACGTTTCTGTACAGCGTCGATTTCAATGCGATATTGCAATCAATATATGATGACCAAATTTAATCCGTAGAAAGGGGGACGTAGTCTAAGCACCAAACCCAAATTTAGAAGAACTAACGTCCAGAGGTTTCTGAAAAAACCAGTTGGATTGTCAAACGACTACGTGAAATATTTAAGAAAAACGACTTGTATTTGAAATTTCCAACGTCTAGAATTTGGTGCCCGAAGTTCGCGTTGTTAAATTTTGACGGAAATCTTCAAGTGTCTTACGTCGTTAAAGAGACAACCCAAACGCGAGTGGATTTTGGTAAACCACCGTCTCAAACGCTGACTTACAAGTCACCGCTGACAGCGGAAGTTAATGAAATTCTAGTAAAGCTTGTCCTTTATCAACAAACCAAAACGCGCCCACTCGCGCTACCATCTTGTCCTTGGCTCGTTTATAAATATGGAAAATCAAAGTTGTCGTCGAAACCACGAACGGGACGAGAGCTTCTACGTAGGCAGACGTTCGGTTATGATTAACGTCAATATTTTGCGAGCACGTCATTGTGGAAGGGACACGGGGACTCGAAAGAGTGACACTCGTAGAGGGATTGCCTAAAGACGCGATCCATTCAGGCTTAGTTGGGATCGGTCTCCGGGGCTGAACGACGAAGCTCGGGATGAAGGGCCCCCGAAGGCTGAGTCTCTCTTTCGATATTAGTCGAGACGATATAAAGATCTCGAAGCGCTCTAATAAGAGACCCAGGGTTATTTAAAGCGTCTCTTCCGCAACCTAAGAAGCTTTGACTTCCATCGTCTACCTCCCTTCGCCGCAAATTGGACCTCGCTTTTTCAGACGCGGAAGAGTGAAAAAGAGAAAGATATACGGCGCAAATTGTCCCAGA
Source organism: Leiobunum rupestre (assembly GCF_980474605.1). Classification (NCBI taxonomy): domain Eukaryota; kingdom Metazoa; phylum Arthropoda; class Arachnida; order Opiliones; family Sclerosomatidae; genus Leiobunum; species Leiobunum rupestre. The sequence continues at coordinate 38,074,113 of NC_143387.1, forward strand.
AGGGACGGCCTGTATACGAAAGTTTGTCATCCCGACTCCCAACAAAACTGACCCGTCAAATCTACTTTGGACATAGCGTCTATATTTTCGGTTGAGAATTGGGAGGATAGAGACATATTGTCTGCCGGAAGAAAAGTATACCTGTATAGCGAACTTTAATATAGATGACAAATGTTTTTAAAAATATGTCGCTTACCTAGCTCAAATTTTAAACAGTCGTTCAATTAGAGTTACGCGACACTGATGTGGACAATAGGCGCTTAAATAAATCATCTTTACAGGAAATAGCCAAGAAGTAATATTTACGAGAGCCAGGACCCGCAAGGTATTGTTTATATGGTGCTTGTGGAAATAATGGAAACTTTGAGTCAAAAATATCAAAATCAACTCAGATTTATTAATCAATAGAATTATTTTGTCTACGTATTGTAAAGTTGAAGCTAAATATCTCACCAATTTAAATTGACAAAAGATGTGACAAAATAAAACAAAATATACGTAAATTATGGGCAGGGTGACACGATTAAAATTAATTTGATTTTAAAAATAATTGATTTAAATCTCCTTTTATACTTCAATGTATTTATGTAAATATACAAAAAGGTTTATGTAGCAAACTAAATTACAAGTAGTAATTTAATTTAATAAGGATTCTTTTAAATTTTAGTTTACATTACCTATGTATTAGCAAATTTAAAAATAAAAAATGGCCAGAAATGTTTAAAAACCAAAAAGCATTAATTAAAATAAAAAAAACCCGATATAAACGAAATTGATTTTTGGCGGATTGATTAAGACTTTCGCCTCGCAGCAAAAGGAGCCGGGTTCGATCCCAGCTTGGGGCACTGGGTGAAAACTCGGAACAACTCCTTCCGCTTTGAGTTTGCAAGTTCTCTCTCCACTGGTTTAAGGAGATTTATCATTTCCACCGAGCTCTTCGGTTTCCCCTTCCATAAAAAACTTGTAGAGGTTAACGGTAATAGTTAATGTAGGGAGCTGTTGGCTCGCGTGGCATGAAGGGCTAGCCAACACCCTCCTACGCATTGTAACCCGGCCACCTGAATTAATGGCTTTAAAAGTCACTTGATGACTTAGGCCTAAGGTAGTGCCTTGGGTATTAGCCTATAGCTGATTTATACCGGCGTTTGTCGTTGACTCGATCCACAAAACGTTTTCGGGATTGTGCGATTTAACCGGTGAAGAGATTGACTAGTGAATCAGTGATTCTTAGAAAAATACCTCTACTACAACAAAATCAATTGATAATCATAAATAAAGGAATTTATTATTAATATTCTTACCTATTTTCGTTCAATTATTATTTATTTATCATATATTTTTGTAACAAAAATCAACAATCTTGATTAAAAGGCGTCTACACATTACCGTTTAATAATAATAATCTCTAGGATGAAAGTCTGGCAACACGGCGCATTCCTTATTAACAGAGATGGCAGGAATCGCCTTATAACGAATGTAATGGGCAGTCGAACGAGAAAGTTCCCCCAGAATAAACAAAGGGACTTGCGGGGATTAGGCCACGCGATCGCGCCCAGCCGGGGCCCTGAGCAGAATGTACTCGCGGCCACGCTGCGATGAGCTGCGAGGATCTTTCGTCTCGATGAGCTTCGATCCCCAAAAGCGGCCAAAGAATGCACGTTCGTGCCATTTGTGTCATAAAACTAATTTTGAAACCGAATTTTTTTGCGTCGACATCGATCGATCAGCGGGCAAATTTCTTCAGACGACGAAGATGGGCCATTTGGCCCGAGCCACTCTCCCGAACTCGCTCGAATATTCCTCTTTATCTTGATGCTCCTCGTGCCGTCTTTCTTTTATACATACGCGTCATAATATAATATAACTAATAATGGGGAACGAGATGTTCATATTACCGAGTAACGGGGGGGGGGGGCGTTGGGGGTGCTGGGCCTGCAATTTTGCGATCTATAAAGAAAATAAGAAATGCATTTCAACTTTTACGAATATGGTATTCCGGCTCACGCAAAATTGATCTATGACCTCGTTATTTCTCAATCCGAGTGAAATTCAACGAGGCATCTCTTATTAAATTGTACTTTTTCCCGAACCTATAGTCGAAGCTCGAAACTATAAATACAATATCAAGAGGTCTTTTTATTTAACATTTTCTCCCGCGTATGAATAACGTAGTTTTTATTTAAGAAGAAAAACTAAAAGCCATCTGTTGTCGTTGTAATATGCGTTTTTTTTCGAGTAGATTGTCTCGGGTGGCGACCACGTTTAATTTAATTAAGTTGATTAATAAGAATTTGTACTTTGATAATATAGTATCGCGTAACGTTTTATAAACGCGTAAAACTTAGTTTCCACTACTGCGCGTCAAATCGTTTTTATGTCCTAAAGTGGAGTGACGCGCAGTTACGTGCGCTAGTGGAAACCAAATCTAATGCTTGATTTCCACTAGCGCGCGTCATTATGCATTTTTATTTACGCGCGACAAAACATTTCGACTTCACAAAGTTGAGTGACGCGCAGTTACGTGCGCTAGTGGAAACCAAAACTTATAACTATAATCACGTTAATTTAAAAGAATAAACAAACTATAACATTTCAATTTTTATTTTTTGTTATATATCTAAACGAAACGATTATACTTTCGTAAAACCACATTAGCTTTCATAACAGCCCATTATCTAGGCCTGGTTTTTGTAACGACCTAAAATCACCTTACAAAGAAGTTTTGATAAAAGTTGCGAAACAGAAAACGGGCCAAGTTAACGAGACGTGAGCTTCTAAAAAGCTGTTAACAACGCCACCTATTAGCCTAGCCGATAATGAATAAAAAAGGCCACCCAAGTTCCGCCTCGAAGGCAAAGCCTCCCTTAAGTGCCCTAAAGTTTAGATAGAGCTTCCGACCTGGTCATCCAAATTTCTTAGTCGAAAGCAGCCGCGTTCCCTTCGCGTAAGAGGAGCTATAATGCCCCGGACTTCATCCCAAGTATCTCGGAAGTTAAAGGTAACCAGACTTCCAAAGGACGAGATAAAACAAAGAATAATACTGGAGGAAAAGAGAGATTTCGACCGTGTCGTTAGAGAAAGTATATCTGGCGAGATTGGATGAGATTGAAGGCTTTACTTCGGGATATGTTGTTATAGACCTCACGGTACTAATAATGGAAGAAGCGAAGAACAATTCATTTCTTTGAAAGGTAATCTTCGATGACTTTTTCTCCGGAATTCTTGGAGAGAATTTTAGGTTTGACAAAAGCCAAAAGTGGGTTTTTTCCTTTTTGGCCGGAACCGAACGCCCGGGAAAGTCTTTTCCCGAAGTATCCCACCTTTGTGGTTTTGTCTCGATAATTCCGTTTTCAAAAAGATAAAAGAAAGAGTCAAAAAAAGGATCCGTCGTGAGTTGAGGCGATTACTTTTCTCCCCATCTCACGCTACGAGCCCCCGGTAATTGATCAAAGTTCGCTTCCCGACTGAATTGGGAGGTTTTCAATATTAATGAGATTTTTCCAAATTGAAATGGGATCGTATAATATATAATCACGTTGGGTCTATACTAAAATTCCATTTTATTTTAAATTGGGTAAGTATATTAAGCTATGTCCTAAAGCGAATGCGTTTCATTTCATCGTTTCGTTTCGTGATTAAAATGAATTACTTTTAAAAAAAACTCCTAACGAATTTAACGAAGATTCTATTTGGTTGATTAATTAACTTAAAATATATTCTACAGTACATATTTTGGCTATAGCAAAAATTAGGAGGAAGTTGTTTAGTTTGGAGATTGAGAACGATATAAAACGAGAGTTTATAACCATTTGAGTTTATGGGATACTCCTAAATTCCACGCGAAAACCCTACTTTAGACAAACCCGTAAAACCATTTAAAAAATTAAAGGGGAACGGCCAAGCTTTTCTAAATATGGCCTTATTTCCGTATCAAAAGATTAACAAGACGTTCAATATACTAACACGTACCTTTTTTTGTTTTGAAAAAATAGCTTTTGGCCCAAAAAGTTGAAACTAAAAATAACGCCAGGTGTTTGGGTTTGAATTTTCGCCGCCATCTTAGGGGCTGCCGCCAGCGCCCCTAACCCCGTATGAGCGATTTGCGAACTATCCTAACTTTTAAAATCGCGCAATTTAGGCTTAGGTCTCTTATAACTGGAACGCGAAGCGCGTTCAAAACATATATTTTGCGTCTTCAGCAGCGCGCGCTTTTACGTTGTTTTTCTGTCGCGGCGGACGCGCGCTTTTCGATTTCCCGAAATTTCTTTATTTTATTTAAAATTAACCACTCAATATTTTTTGATGCGGTTTGCGCCATAAATTTTAGTTTTTAATGGGCTATAGGGCTATCTAACTGGTTAAAGCTTGACCGTTCCCCTTTAACAAAAACGGGACGTTAAAAAAATCCAAACGCGACCACAATGGGGAAAAATTTATGTACTAGCAATTTTTAAAGCATATTTGAAGCAGAAATGAAATACTGAGAGAATGTTGAAATGTTCCTTTTGAAAAATAAGACTATATGAACCAATGCACGGTTTTAGAAGTGAAACGAGTGTTTTCCCATCGAAATACAAACTAACGATTAATGTTATTACTGCTCTTTCACTTACAATTGTTAGTGAGAGCGCATGGTTACAAAAAACACCTGAATTGTTCGGAATTGGTATACAGCTCTGAAAATTGATATACACGTGCCTTGAACTATACATATCAGGTTTTAATTAGTACTTTGACACGTATCACCATAAACAAATGCATAACTTTACCACCTTTAGCACCCGAGCAACACGCGATTTACCTTTTTTATTCGTAAAGTTGTGGAGATGCGGTGCAATGTAGGATACTTATTTTAAAACACTATAAAACAAAGCAAGCGGGATTTTGGCTTATAAACGTTTTTCCAGTAGGTTTAAAAAAAAATTAAGTTGGGTAGTAGAGAGTATAGTTCAAGGCAAATATATACCACTTTTCAGAGCTGTATACCAATTCCGAACAATTTATCACCATGCGCTCTCACTAACTAACAACATTTATTTTTGGAGTACCAAAATAAAATTCCAGTTTATATAGCCCCCATTTAACCAATTTGAAGTCATTTTGAAAATTCAAGGTAGGCGCTACGCGACTCTTAAAATTACACTTTAACAAAATGTGGGTGCCTCAATTTTAAACTAACCATGGTTGTTTCTTAATATCCAGTATATTTTCTGCTACCAATAATAAACTAGTTATAATCACGACACTGGTTTTGGGCCCCTCGTTATCTCAATTACCATTTTTTAAACGGAATTTTTAGGGTGGTTTTAGTCTTCGTTTGTCCTTCTTCGAGTTTGATGATACAGATTTTTATTCAAAATTTTTATTTTTATATAATTTATTATTTTTGTTTATTTTAATGGTATTCGCGTTTCTCATTAAGCCCAAAAGCCTCTAATGAAGAAAAACACATTTGGATTGCCACAAATAATTGAATTTTAATCAAGATATGATGTTCATTTAGAGACAAAGTGATTAATTGGTTCGGCAAAAGCATGTCATGTGAAAAACTGGCCTTATGATAGGAAATGTTAAAGCAATCACAGCGATCGAAGGTACAAAGACGTGTCCTTATATCAGAGTAATATTTTAGCCAAAACGTTTGAGTCCAAAGATAAATCTAAAACAATTTAGTAATTAATTCAGACTTCTATATTATCAGAATTGTTTCATCACTTAATCTTTTATATGTGCAGGAACGTTTTAACTCTACTTAAATCTATTTTCTAATTCTATTGATAACCTGATTCTTCAGAAAAGGTACATCACTTATGATGCCACTCAAGGACTTTAGTACTTCTAGAAGTGTCGGGGTCATTTTGGGTACTTGGACTTTGCCGGAACAAACCTCTTAAGCCGCTTCTTGTTACGTAATTCCTATCAGCCCTTTGTAACTGCTTTTAACAACTAGAACTAGCTTCGTTTTTCATTGTTTTAGTATCCCTTTCTTTGGGCTGCTCAAATCACACTTTTTCAACACCTTTGCTTCGTTACTATATTTCACTGTCAAGCGCACTTTTATTTGTGTCACTAGAAATAATTATCTTAAGAATGGCCATATTATTTTTCCCTGGCTTAGAATTTCCCTTTCACTTTTCATTTTGCAAAGGTAAAAATTGAGTTAATATATATTTTGGTATAAATAATTCTCCATTGGGCCTCATTAATTCCTGAAAAAATTATATCCGTATTTTCTACCGTTGCGCGTTTCTTTTTTTTGTAATGTACAATCCCAGGGCATTTGCGCTATATTTTGCTGATCAGCAATCAAGACCAGATATTTCTATGAATTTTTTAAATAAATACTCCCCCTACTCACACAACCACCATATTCATATTCTTCAAAGACCCATTTATACATCATATTTTGTGTCATTTTGTGCAAACCCTTACCGGCAACACTGGTATCGTGGTGGTTTGAAAGTAAACAGTATAAATGGTACAGTACGAAAAATTCCATTTAATTTGGTATTTTCTCACTAGCCTTGGTATTTTCTAAAATATAGGAATATTTAACTGCATACATTGGTTAGTTTTAGCTAGGAGCAACTAACACAGCACCCCACACAAGGAGAACGCAACCCGTCAAAAGTCGTACATTTTCTTGTGTACGTTTTTCATTGGTTAGACCGGGAAACTATAGAGGAATACACTTGGAATGTCTAAGGTTCCATTGGGACGGTGATACGAAAGCGCGACGAGAAAAAGGCGGGGCTTAACTACTTCAAGTGTAAGACGTAACGCGACATTTCTAATTCATTGGCTCGAGGTTTGACGCGAAAAGAATGCGTCGTCATGGTAACAAATAGGCGATCTTCCCGCGCAAAAAAGGCTTATAAAACAATGGATTTAAATACCTCAATTTGTTATCGTACTTAATATTTTGAAGTAATTGTAATGTTCTTCGCGAAAGAAGTGTAGTGATACCTAATTTCAGGTATTTGTATATTTATAAAAGCGATAATCAGGTAAGCTAATAATATATTAACCATGACTAGGCTTAATGACGAGTTTTCGTCCAATTAGGGAAGCGAGGCGCGAGAGTTTTTCCCGCGAGATTTCCCGCTTTAAGACACGCCCGTTTCTACGAGCTTCATCACGGCCGTAAAAATCTTCCTTGGACATTCCAAGTTTATACCTATATAGTTTCCTGGTTAGACATATTAGCACCTACTGGCGTCGAAAGGGGAAAATTCGGAAATTATCTTCCCCCCCGCCCGTAAAACGTTCAGTGTAAAGGCTCGTTCAATTAAAATTATACACAACACTGCGTTAACGTGTTTAAGGCTAGCTGCGATGTCCTTGTGTTTGTTGCTCGTAGGTTTTAGAAAGGTAATCTGATAATTGAGTTGGGTTGCGCAATAATATCTACGTAATTCAAACCTGGAAAAAACCATCTCGCCTTGATACTTATAAGGGAGAAAGCAAGCTAACAGAAGCAGATGTAGGATGTATTGTATAGGATCTTCTTTCTTCGCTCGCGACCAGTTATGAAAGATACACGCGCATATGATGTTAACAGCGCAGCGGCAGAAAATCATTCTAGAGAACGACTATTTTGAGAAGCGTAATTGAAGTTCACCCCATAAATGTATAAATTCCTTCGAATATGCATATATCATTTAAATCGTTTCAGGCCCGTCAAAAAATATCTGAGAGTGCCCCATCGTGCTTAATCAAAATGTTTCTGTGCCCCCTTACAATATCGTTGTGCCCCGATTACTATCGGAAAAGATTGGGAGAAGCCGATGTAAATGCTTCTAAATCCACTAAATTTATCATGTTTAAATCATTTCTATTTCAATATTGAGTAATATTTATTCCTAATTTACTTTAGTTATGACATATATTAGGGCGATATATACACATTTTGAACCGGACGCCACAAACTCTCTATAAGGCACTGAACGTGCCCCCTTAGGAATTTGCTGGGCCCCCTCAACTGAAAAATCCTGGCTACGGGCCTGAATCGTTTCCTTTTTGTTGGCCTTGCTTTAGTGATTTTTCGTGCTGGATATTTTTTCGGCCTACGACTTATTCAAAATTCGTCAAATCCTATTCTTTTAAATCTTTAATTACCATAGATAGCTTCAGGAATTCATGCATTTATCAAAATTCTTAGGTAGAGAAGTTCAATAATATAAATTTTTCATTATTGCAATTTGATTCAGTAGTTTATCACGCTGTTTAACTTAAGATTAAGTCTTTCTGTTAACATCAATTGCTACGTGATTAAAGTTCAGTATTGGAATTCTTATATGTTTTCTGTTAACATCAATTGCTACGTGATGAAGGTTCAGTTTTGGAACTCTAATATGTTTTCTGTTAACATCAATTGCTACGTGATGAAGGTTCAGTATTTGAACTCTAATATGTTTTCTGTTAACATCAATTTCTACTTGATGAAGGTTTAGTATTGGAATTCTTATATGTTTTCTGTTAACATCAATTGCTACGTGATGAAGGTTGAGTTTTGGAATTCTTAGATGTTTTCTGTTATCATTAATTGCTACGGGAGGTTTTTATTCAGAATTTTAAAGACATTACGTAAAAACGTACTTTTGGGGAAAAACAACATTTAAAATTGGTAAGTAAGCATTAGTCGTCGTCGATTTTTGTCTGGAGGGAATTTGAACGAAGGTGAATTTAAACGAGCAAAAAGGATCGAGGCGAACAGGGTTCTTCCATTTCCGTGTGTCGTGTCACCAGTTCTTTAACGCCATTAGGACCTCAATGAAGATTAACCGGAGTTTATTCGACCTAATTTAGCCGCTCTAATATCGGGCGATGTAAAAGAGCCGTTAGTTCAAAAGGGGTCTGGACCGAAGAACGCTAAAGATTGATTTTCCTTCGGTAATAGTTTTTCAGTGTTTGCCGCCTGTTTTTGAATGATTTACTGCGAAAGTAAAACGCCGGAAAACGGGTAAGTCTCGTTAATTCAATAACTGACCAATTAGCGGCGAGGGCGCCACGCGCCGATGGCTAGCACCCGTTTCGCGGCTCGCGTACGACTAACAATGATTTTCCTCTCAGAACTAATTAAATTCCCTCTTGAATTATGGCCGGATCTCCGGGCTTTCAATAGTTCCGTAAACAATGAATCGGATTATTGATTGAGACAACGTCGAGTCGCTGACGATTCAAAACGAATCAGACCAGCCTTCCTTTTGTTGGCCCTCCGGTTATACTGCTCCCCGACAGAATCAATTATTATTAAAAGAGCTTTAACAGACTCCAGGGTATAGTTTTCTCTTAGGCTTAGAAGACGATTGAGCCTACGCTCGGATTTAGTTTAATCTACGACGTAATTATTGGTCCACCGAGGAAATTTCGCGTGGACCAAAAATATATTTCAAATGAAATTCAACTTCCTATTTTTAATTTATTATATTATATTATTATTATATTATATTATTATTATATTATATTATATTATTATTATATTATATTATTATTATATTTTATTATTATTATATTATATTATTATTATATTATATTATATTATATTATATTTATATTATATTATATTATTATTATATTAAATATTATTATTTCACAGTTATTATTATATTATATTATTATTATATTATATTATATTATATTATATTTATATTATATTATATTATTATTATATTATATTATTATTATATTATATTATATTATATTATATTTATATTATATTATATTATTATTATATTAAATATTATTATTTCACAGTTTCCGATCGGTCCTGAGAACCGATTTTAACTATGATTCTGTTTTGTCTAAATCAGAGTGGTTCTAATTTAAGTTTATGTAGATTTTTCTAACACGTTTTAAAATAAACAAAGTGTTTCGTTCTGAGTGACTCGCGGTAGTGGCGTAGCCAAGAGAGCACAGGTGGAATGTGTCCCCCCCCCCCCCTAATCTTATGGTTGCATAAACATTTATTTTTATTTTTTAGTCAATTATGTTACCCACACTAACGCAACTAATTTTTATTATTTTTTAGAAATGATCTACGTTACGAAGGAAATTCTAGGAAGCAGAAAGTTTCTCAAAACCCCTTCATTTCAATATTTTTATTTGAGAATAACAGTAAAACCTTTAGCACAAATCAGCCTTCATCAATTGTTATATGTATCAAATTTCAAACACATACATACAGATGAAAGTCACGAAAGGGATTTAAAGCAAGCACGTCCCTTTGGGGGGTCATGGATAATTTTCGTCATTTTCCAAAATGATGTTCAGTTGGGAAATTAGTTTCTTGACGACCTTTTTTTCAGGCAAGAATTTTTTCCAAAACATCTGAAAGGAACATTTGCCAAGTGCCTAGGGAAAATAAGGTTAGAGTTGCTATCCCCGTCGGTACGTCCCTGATTTAAAATTGCGTGTTGCAGTATTTAGAATTTGGATATTTAAGGAGTGATCGCCACTTGAGGCTTTGACTGGATTAAAGTGATGACATACCAGATCTCAGACATAGTTTCAGGAAGTGTTTGGTTTTCGTATGGGCATTACGGGTTAGGCCAGGCGCTCACTGCTCTTCGTAACGTCTCTGTCCTACCTTTCACAAGCCTTTGCTTCGTAACGGAGACAATGCCTTGTGGAAGGCAGGACGGATACGAAACGGAGAGCCAGTGGGCGCCTAGCCTTAGAAGTATGGCCTCGAGCAGTGTAGCGTTATCACGCCAAATATCGGCCGGTGGTTTTTGGGATTTATGAAGCTCTTATGGAAGTCAAGTTAAAGAAAATCCAGTTTTTCAAAGAAAAAGTAAAACCAACGAAAGATTATCCAGGCTCGGCATGAAACAGCCGAAGGGATCATTCTCTTTCGCATTTTCTTTCTTTGAAAAGGACTCATTTTTACTTGCCCTAGAGAGATTATTTTCGGGTCTTTGAAGGTGAAACACTGGCATTCTCGCTTGTTGGTTGATCTCTCACGAGGATGATAAGGGGCCATTCCCATTTCCTAAGTAAAGCTCCGCCTTTCGACTATGTACGCCATCTATGACCAATTCTCTCGTTAACTATCTCATATTCTGTACAAATAAATTTCAATGCGTACAATTTAAAAGGCAACTTATGATAGTCTGTAAAAAGATACGATTGGTAATTTTTTGGTTCAGATTTTCTGCCGTTGGTTTATTGATATGAACCACCTCAAAACCATACATTTTGGTAATTTTAAATCCTTTTTTTATGAGAATGTCAGAGATACATTTATATGGTTGCTTTATTTCATTAAATAATTAACAACGTAAAATCTGTTCAGAGCACCCTTCCTATTTAGACTCTTAAGCCCAGTTCACACTATAATAATTGGGCCACTTAATTGAAACCAACTAATTGTAAGCAAGAAAATTGAATAGTGTGAACAGAAAAATTGTAACCATTGTTCCAACTTTTTCTGTTCACACTGTACAATTTTCTTGCTTACAATTAGTTGTTTTCAATTAAGTTGCCCAATTAATTGTATAGTGTGAACTGGGCTTCAATGTTTTTATAAAAAGTATTAAACATAGGAGATTCAAGTCACACTTAAGCCATCGTTATCGATACTTCTAGCGCCTAATAATTATTTTATATTATTTATTAGTTTCAACACTTCTTAACATGTAACAAATCCTTTTAAACAGATTAATGATTGGAGCCTTACTCCAATCAATAAAGCTCGATGCTACGGGAGTTCTTAACCCACCTGGTGACAAACAAAGTTACTAAACATTCATAGGGCTTCACCTTAATTTTATAAAATTTCAAAAACTAATTGGCAACCCTAACCTAAACTTATATTCGTCTGCTAATTGCGAGCGCTAGTTTTTTAATTGAAAAATCTAATTAGAATCGGTCTTCGTCGTTTCCAGATGAATAAATATTCATTAATCAACTACGTCGGCGAAGGAAAAACTAAACATTGAGGCTTAAAAGGTATCTCGACATAAAGAAAACTAAATAAATACGCGATGATATTTTTTTTGCAAACATTAATTAAGCTACGTTTGGGATTAGCCTTCGTTTTCTTAAAGCCAAATAGTATTTTATTTCTTAAAAAAAGCTGTACCTGTAAATTTATGAATAAGAAAGCTAAAGACCTATTCAAACGAGCCAACATTTTGACCTAACTTTGTAGGTGAACACAGTTTTCTACTCGAATTCGTAAAACACTACTTTTCCGTTCACTCGTAATTATTATACAAACACTTGCTCAACTACATAATACTTCAATTTACATTAAAAGATTAATTTTATATTCATATTTATCATTTAATTTTGTGTAATCAAAGGATGTATACGAAAGTTATTATTTAATATTTGGAGCAAAGTCTCAAAATTTGGATAACAAAAGCGTTTACGTGTCTAAAGGCCTGTTCACACGAGCCAACATTTTTGCAAAACATTGTTGACCGACATGCGTCGTAAACATTTCGACAACGTGTTGGCCACCAAACGTTTTTGTTGGCCAAGTTTTTTTTTCCAGAAATAATGGATGGCGCCACGGGTCATATGATAACGTTTTCTCGTCATTTTAGAGGAGACGACACATTCGTAATTTCCAAAAACTTGTTTCGAGGGGAGCAGATTTGATTGGATCTCTAGATTAATATTCCAAACTCAATGGTTCAGAGCACCCTTCCAATTGTGTAATCAAAGGATGTATACGAAAGTTATTAGATTTAATATTTGGAGCAAAGTCTCAAAATTTGGATAACAAAAGCGTTTACGTGTCTAAAGGCCTGTTCACACGAGCCAACATTTTTGCAAAACATTGTTGACCGACATGCGTCGTAAACATTTCGACAACGTGTTGGCCACACAAACGTTTTTGTTGGCCAAGTTTTTAAAAACGCCTAGATTCTCTGGCTGAGGCTTATATGCAGCTCCAAATATTTATATCTAATAATGTTCGTATATAGCCTTTTAATGACGAAAACCTCAATCATAAAATTAATAGTAAATACCTTTATTTGGGTAAATTAACATATTTTATAGTAGAAGAGGTATTTCATTTAAAGAATAGGCGCATAAATACAATATCTTCAAGGAAATAGGCTAAAAATAGCCCGGAAGTAATATTTCAGAGAGCCAGGATCTGGAAGTTCTTGAACTTTGTTGAAATAACGGTAACGTTCCACCTGTACGGTATTCAACAAGTGTTCCCTTTTAACGACTTAGGTTATTTTGACATATTGAGGTTTAGCAAAAACACCACGTTCTATTTCCCGGGAAAACTTCCATTATTTCAACAAGCACTATATAAACAGTAACTTTCGGGTCCTGACTCTAGGAAATATTACTTCTTGATGAAGATGTTTTATTTAAACGCCTGTTACGAGTCTTCACAGGTTAACAAACAAAAGAGGGCTCTAAAATCTCCAGATGACTTAACCCTCTAACATTATTTTAAAAATGTACCTAAATGAAATAAAATTTAAAATGGCCTTTCTATAAAGTAACATTGACTTTCTTGTTTAGATACATCTGGCACGTCACTCGTGACGTAGAAGTGACGTTTCATTATGATAGCCAATAGACGCTAGCATCTAGGAGCAACAAACACAGCACCCCACACAAGGAGAACGCAACCCGTCAAAAGTCGCGCATTTTCTCGCGTACAATTTTCATTGGCTAGACGCTTTAGCGCCTATTGCCGTCGGAAGGGGAAAATTCCGAAATTGTCTTTCCCCTTTCCGTAAAACGTTCAGCGTAAAGGTTCGTCCAATGAAATTTGTACACAACACTGTCTTAGCGTGTTTAAATGCTAGCCGCGTTCTCCTTGCGTTTGTTGCTCCTAGCTAGCATAAACTCTATGTCTAATTCAACTTGTTTAGAGTTCCACGCGCGCGTCTTGATATTTTAGCGTAAATGGGCTCGAGCGATTTCGAGCATGGAACATTTTAGCAAGTTGAACAAGACACGGATAAAAATTCGACGAGTTTCCCTTTTTATAAAGATCTAACCTTCAAAACTGAACTGTACTCCTACGTATCTCGTGACAAGTTCGACAAGCGTAATGACTTTATAGAAAGGCTTATTGAATTGAAATCTCATAAATTCTTCGTGTAGCGTAAGAACGATACGCAACGTGTTTCGCGAACTCGAGTCGAAGTCTGTGCTCACCAACAAAGTTGGGGAAAAATGTGGCCTCTTGCGAATAGGCCTTAACACTTTGTGGAAATTGTTCATACATTCATTCGCACGAAGCGATTTGGCTCGCGACTCGCTTTGAGAAAGTGATCCTCCTCCATTGTCACTATAAGCGTTGTATAATATCTCGCTCCGGCATTCACAATTAATTATCTTCCGGCAGAACGGCTTCCTGGAATTAAATGTATGTAGGAATGGGGAATTTGAAATCCGAGCGCCGCCTGTCGTCATCAATCGGCCGACGAAATTAGTGCGTCTGTGTACTTTCGGATTATTAAAAGGGCGCTTCCGTTTCTATAGAGCGTTTGCAATTATCTCGATCCGTGTCGACGAGTGTACTTACGAAAATTGTGCCCTCTAAACGTATGATTAACAATCCCGCCGCTATTCTTTGGCGCGACTTAAAACACGTCGTTTGTGTACGTTGATTTCATTAAAAGAGTTTCCGTTCTAATCACGTCAAAATGCAAGTCCAGTAGCGCTAGAACGTTATTCAATTAACAAAAGTGGAACGAAGCTCGAATGGGAAATTGGTCAAACCCTTCTCGAGGATTCACGACCGTTGTATACATTTTAAAATTTTCCGTTGATTTAAAATGATCTAGGCTGTTTTATCAAATTGGAATGTACACTAAAATTGGTAGTAATTGGTTTGATAGTTTCCGGAAATTGATATGATCATAAGTAATATAACTGACACATTCGCTCATCTTCGATTTAGACACGCAGTCGAACTAAGTATCGTCCTGTGTAGTAGTATATTTAAGCTTTGGCATATTTTGGACACCAGGGATATTTGTGTTGAACTAAACCTTGTAGCGTTTCCCATTTGACTGCTCTAGATTGCTCTGATCAACATTTTATGTTCCATTTGCGTGCTCGGATCAAGCTTCGCGTGTTCCATTTACCGCTATCGGGTGCTCCGATATCGCCTTAAACCGATCTAGATCGTGGTTGGAGCAAATTTTTGCGTGTTCAAGATTTTTCGGTAAAATGGCAGACCAAGACGCGAAAATTCAAATCACTAGCAGACGAAAAACAACAAAGCGCGGGAATATGCTAATGGGATGTTCCATTGGCGGTTTTACTCTAGTTGATTGGGGCGAGATCTATGACGTCAGAGACAGATTCAGAGTGAATCTCGAGCAATCAAATGGAAAACGCTATTAATTTCGTGAAAACTTGAAAATCAATAGTCCAAACTATACAGTCGATGGGGAATGAATAAATGGTACTCACGTGACTAATTGACGTCATTAACTCGTGAATAGGTCTTTCTATAAAATACGGTGATTATATTAGTTTCATCGCGTGCACATTTTAACAGGTTGGCCAAGACCTTTATAGTTTCGCCTATTCGGTGTGAATTTTTGTTGATTGTCCTACTTATATCGCGCTATGATTCATAAAACGAACTTTAGTGGCTACTATTAAAAATTTGCTCGCTGCGCTACAATATAGAACTCCGCAATAGCTCCCGCGGTAGTAACAACAGAGAGAAGGGTTCGTTCGAAAGAGAAATTGATATCGTCATACAATCGACTCTCTATTTGTCTGAGAGAATAAAAAGATAATGTATCTAATATATGACTAGGATCATTTATATTTATGAAAACGATTTTATTTGAAGCCCTCAGCCAAATACAATGATTTTTTTTAACAATTATGAATATAAAAAGAAAATATCGATTTCGCTAACGGACATTTTGAGTTTCAGTTTGGATAAGAAAATGAAAAATCAAAATGTTCGATTTAGGCGAGTGCTGTCTTTGTATGTAAATCGAGTCGAAATTCCAGCAGTGTTCAGATGCTCGGCAATCACGACAAAGAGCCTCAGGTGGAAAGGGGAGGGGCGAAACGAGACTTCTGTATTTTAAGGTAATTGTTTCCCTCTTTTTGTTTTATTCAGGCTTGTTTTCGGATCACTGTGCAACAACACTCTGCTACCAGGGGCGTTGCGATCGTCTCCAGGCAGCAACGGAGGAGCCGCTATTTCGAGCAAGACTGTCCGTGTCGTTTTCCCCGAGCAATCCACTGATGCCATCATCTACGTCACGGTTCGTTTTCTCCATCTTCACGAGATCCAGTTCGCCTAAATTCCATTTTAGAATCGATTTTATTTTAGCGAATTCGCCGCTTCGTATATCTTTTAAGAATGTGATCTAGGTGGGGGGGAATAGAATGATTGTTTTGACATTAGGAGAATAAGTGGATTTTCAATTTATTTTGCCCGGAAGCCGGAGCTTAATTATTGAAAGTTTCTCGTCACGGAATATGTCTCGAGATCCTGTTTCGCTATGAACTAATAATAAAATTGAGAAGTACATGTAAAATGAAAACTCGTAACTAAGGTGGCTTCGGTCTTTCTGTTCAAAGAGTTCTTGAAAGTAGTTTATAGGCCCGTGTAATTTCATCTAAGAACATTTGAAGGATTCGCTAACTTCCCTTTCAATTAAGAACTAAATGGGAGTTTTATCTTACTTAGAATAAATATTTTAAATGTTAAATCTAATGTGCAGAAGTGGAAACACCATTTTTATCTCAATCACGGATAAAGCTACTAAACCTTTTACACGTTTTGGTAGTTTGAAAAGCTATAGGTTGTCAAGAATATATCAAGAAATAAGATGCGTTTCCGGTTTTAGTACAGCAGGTAAACAGCGCCAATTCGCCACCAACGTGTCTTATACCAACATATTGTGACGTTCAATTAGGTAGAAGCAGATATTAAGTTCATTTATAACGAAAAGGAATTAAGAATAATAATAAAAGATAAACGCAACGTTCAGGTCTTGTAGCGGGACGGAAGATTCTAGGACGAAAATAATACTTCGGCTTAGCGGCGATTTCGGCGGTTGAACCTTCTCCTTCCTTCCTTAAACCTGAAACTCCTTTTTTCAAAACCTCTTCCAAACCGTCGTTTTTCCACCTCGCTCACGCGCTCCTTTCTAAATCTAATCTCCACGCTCTCCGAAGCGCGTGGGCTTTTCACTGATCTCGAATCTTGGGAAATGTTGTTCTCTAAATGCGTCACATAACCCCCCTTCTCCGGAAAACCCATCTCGGGTTTATCGTCTTTTCTTCGAAAAGCTAGTTTAATTTTGGAGATGTGGACAGTTTCAGTTTGCCGATGTCCACTGCTTTTGACTTGTACTGTGAAATTGACTGGACCCGTTTGGCGAAGTATCTCAAAAGGACTGTGGAATTGTTGAAGTAATTTCTCTGACCGTCCTCGTTTTGGAGTCGGTTTCCTGACATAGACCCACAGGCATGGGGTGAAGTTAACTTACAGGCGATGAGCGTTATGAAGTACGGTTTGACGATTTTGGGCTGCTGCGATGTTAGCTTGTGCTGTTGCTCGGTCTACGTCGATTGGGTAAAGTGTTTTCAGGGAACCTTCAGCGACGGGTAATGTTCGATCCTTAGGCAAGAATGGGTCTCGTCCATAAACGAAGGAAAATGGTGAGGCTCTTGTTGATTTCTGGACGGCCGTGTTATAGGCAAAAGCCACTCCCAGTAAAGCGTCAAGAATGTTAGTTTGCTGGTGGTATGAGGTCGTTCGAATGTGTTTAGTTCCTATTTGCGTCAAGATGTTTTGGGTCATAGCGGCCATGAATTGAGTCCCTCGATCGGTAAGTAGCTCTTTAGGGGCGCCGTGTTGGAAAACAATCTGTTCCACGAAGAATGCGGTGGCTTCTTCGGCTGTGGCGGCTGGTACTGCCTTGGTTTCCGCCCATTTCGTGAGATAATCAGTACAGTGATTCAAATGTGTTGTTCTGGCGAGACTTCGGAGATGGGACTAGGAAGTCCATACCGACACGTGTGAAAAGCATCCCAGTACTGGGAATAGATTGTAGAAGACCTTGAAGTCCAGAGGTGAGCATCTTACGGCTTTGGCAAAGAGCGCAGGATCGCACATACTGTTGGACAGATTGTTGAAGTTTAGGCCAGAAGTACCGTTCGGATAGGCGCTTGATGGTTCTAAGGACAATGCCTAGAAACGTGGCCGATGTTATTGCAGATAAAACAGATTGGACGGCCGTCTGGGTCGAGGTCTGGGTTACGCATCTGGTCGGCGCGGGGTAATGGTCGTGGCTGCTGGGTTAGTCGATTTTCGGGTAATTGCCATTGTTGTTGGGTTTTTGACGACAGTTGCAACTCCGTTTGATGGGAAGGTAGAGATTGGTAGTTGGTTGGTATGTTTTTATTCATATTAGAGGCAACAGGGTGGAGCGCAAGATAATTTGTATTTCTAGCGGCGGATCGACTACGGGCGACTGCGTCTTTAGCTGCCGAGACCAGGGCGGTCGTTTCTTTCAAGTCCTCCAATTAAATTGGCTTCATTTTGTACACGTCTTCTACGAGATTGGGACGTTGGCCATTCATAAGTCTTTGGACCTTCTCGGGCTTAGAGACGTCTCGACTTAGTTTGTCTCACAGGGCTAAAACGTCTGCGCAGTATGCATCATAAAGTTCATTTGATCCTTGGCGTCGGTTAAACAATTGTTGTTCAATTGTGGCGTCGTCAATGGTCTTCCAAAAAGTTGATTTCAGTTGGTTTTTAGCCCTTTTATTCCTTGTTTAGAAGCCGAAATACTTTTCCAGTAGGAAGCGACTGTACCTTCGAGATTGAGAGACAAATACAGAATCCAGTTGTCGGCAGGCCATCCGTTCATTGTAGCGAAAGTATTGAATCTGTATAACCATTCCTCGATGTCTTCGGTTGAATCTCCTCGGAATGGAGAGATTTGTTGAGCCATAGTAACAAGAGGTGTCGAATACGACTGCCCGGCGCCTCCACCAATGTGACGTTCAATTAGGTAGAAGAAGATAATTAGTTTATTTATAACGAAAAGGAACACGACTGAGAAATTGTTGACAAAAATAATATTAATAAATTTAACCCTCTTGATCCCTGTACCGTCGTATGACTACCATTTATCAAGATAATTAACATGGCTTAATCTATTACTGGTTGGGTCATACGCTATCAAATGGTATAGTTAGAACTTTCCATTCCAGAAGTTACCAAAAAGCATTTCACTTTCCATTCCAGAAGTTACTAAAGAAGCAATTCACTTTCCATTCCAGAAGTTACTAAAAAAGCAATTCACTTTCCATTCCAGAAGTTACTAAAAAAGCAATTCACTTTCCATTCCAGAAGTTACTAAAAAAGCAATTCACTTTCCATTCCAGAAGTTACTAAAAAAGCAATTTTTAGTTTTATTTTTTCGTTACCGTGTAGAAAATAACATTCGTGGTAATTAAATTCTTTGGTACAACCATAAGTAACATAATAAACACTGGAAGATTTCGACTAACGATAAACTGTCGTGGAATGATTGCGTAATCAACTCTCTTCGTGGATGACCAGGTTCGTGTGAAGGCGATAAATAAGAACGAAAACGCTTTACGGTCTCAAATTCGAGACGAATATAGCTAAAAATAGTCAATTTTAAGTTCATATTCAATAATTTATCGTGATTTTTCGAAAGAAAACTGTTGGTGTCGTTTCATTTTTTTTAAGACTAGTGACAGTTCGGGGAGAGTTTTCAGTCCTTAGTCACTAGATTTAAATGATAATTTTACGAAATAAACTCTCATTAAAATCTTTAGCGTCGGAAGAATAGGTAGTCCTACATTCTATTATTACGTTACTTATGGCAACTGCTTACAAGGGGAGTACCCGAGGTGTTTATTGCCGATTTTGTTCAAAGTCGGGCGTAATGTAGATCTATACGAGATGTGAAATTTCCCAAAAGGAGACGTTGCACTATCGATTCGATTTGCAATGGCAATCACGAATGTTTTTGACCCCACTTAAAACCAAAAACTCTCCATTTAAAAAAACATGGTATTTTCTCGGAAAATTTTTATTTTTTTTAAAATCACGAAATGGGTTATTTGGACCACATTAAGGGAAATTTCATCAAGTTTAGTTAACTTGGAACATTTTTGGGGTAAAATGGTAACAATGTTTGGGTAAAATAAGGAAACGGAGATTTTTTTTGTTTTAAGTGGTCAAAAACATTCGATTGCCATGGCAAATCGAATGGGTAGTGCAACGTCTCCTTTTGGGAAATTTCATATCTCATATACACACTTTTACGAAGTCGGCCATTTCATTACAGGCCTAATTTAAAATAGTGCAGGCAAGGGCGCCTGCACGTGCTCATCAGCTCGAGACGTCGCGTGTACTTGCCCTTACCAAAATCGTGACTGTCACTTTTAAACTTAATAAAGTTTTATTTAAAGGAAAAGTCCAGGTTTGGTAAAACTTGGGTCTATTTGAAAGATCATGTTTAAATAAACTCAAAAATATCAGTCGTAAAATTGTATCTTTTTTTAATGACGAGAAATTAATTTTTAAACGAGCGAAATTTACCGCCAAGCGATCTGCCATTTTTTATTTCGTTGCCCCAAGGGGGGAAATGAAATTATAGTTTCCCCCTGAATCGGGTCGTCTTGGATAGGGGTGTTGGATAGGATTACCTCGCCGTGTTCGTAAAGGCGCGAGTTCAGTGGAGTTTGTGGTTGAGGCTGTGAAGGGTGCTCCGGGGGTAACGTCAGAGTCTTGGCCGACCGATCAAGGGGTGGTGGTGGGAGGGAGCAGATCACCTCGTACTAGCCGCAAACGCATTTTCGAGGGTCGGAGTTTAACGCAACAACTTGGAGGTAAGCCTGCCCCCTCCGCTTTTCGTTCTTCGTTCCGCTTGGCGCCATCGTTTTACTTGGCGCCATCGTTCCATCGTTTCACTTGGCGCCGTCGCGGCGGGTTGGCCTTGTAGAAGACTTTGTTACGAAAGTTTCAAAAATTCTCCGCTAACACCGCCAAAGCGGCGCTGCGGTTGTGAAATCGCTGTCATGTTTATTACTTAACTTAAATATTACTTAAATATAAAAGCTCTTGGTTTAAAAGTTATTAGAACATTTTTTAAATTATTAGAATATTTTTTAAGTAACGTAATAACATTAAACATAGATGGCGATAGCGTCACTAACTTTTACTTTTCAAACTTTATCTCTCGAACGTGTTTCCTGGTCAAGGGATGATTTCATAGAGTTTATAATACAGGGAGTCGAAACTTCCCTCCCCCTTCTAGCGTTGAGCAGTGCTAAGAAACCCTAAACAGAATTTGTCCTCAAAAAAGGGCTATACATTTTTCCCCCTCCCCACTTTTCCCCTTCGAAAAAGCCGAGCCTATGTAAACAACAAAGATGGCCGCGATTGCAAAATAAGCCTAGGATCCAAGCTCAATTTTCATTTCGTTATTTTAATTTTGGTCGTAACAAAAGTAAACTACAAATACTAAAAAGTTAAAATGGATAGTAACGTTAGGAAAGGGAAAAAGAAGAAATGCGTGTATGGTAGTTGTAGGAGTGATTCCCGGTACATGAAGAACAATGATATTAAGTTTATAATTAGTGCCTGGTAGCATATCACGGATTTATAAAACGTTTGCGTGGCCTGTGTTCAGTGAAGTGAGTAGTGTGTTGTGACAGTCAATATTTGGCCAATGTGCGTTTTCTTCTCATGAGGACAAGCTGAAATTTTGATGGTTTAATCCCGTCATTCAGGCTGTATTTCTTATACTTCATTTGAAACAGGTAGTTTGGTTTTTATACATTCAGGCTGTATTTCTTATACTTCATATGAACCAGTTTGGTTTTTATATTTTCAGGTAGTTGGTTTTTATATTTTATTTGTATTTCTATTTTTCTTAATTTGTTTTTCGTGGTTTTTGGATTTTTTTTTGGATTTGTATTAATTTTTTATTCGTATTTCTATAGCGTTCTGATTTTGAATTTGTATTTTTATGGAATTCAATTGATATTTCTGCTAGGAAATAATTTTGAATTTTCGATAATGTAAGCATTTTTTTACTTTAACAGAAAATGGTTAAAAATTACATTTTTAATATTTAATTTTGGTTTTAAACCCGTCAAAATTTTAAATTAGGAACAACTAGATTTCTTTTGAAAGGTTAACTACATACGTTTTCAGTTTATCACGCAGACTGCCAAACTTATAATCTTCCAACAAAACAAAGGCAGAATAAATAATGTAGTCGAATTATTTAGCGTTATTAATTTTACTGGTTTGGTTGTATTTCCTGAAATCGATCATTTTTAAGCCTGGTACAATAATTTTATTTTCACGATCTGGCAAACGCTGAAAGCTTTAGCGGTAGAAGTCGGGAAAGTGATATGATAAATACCGTGTTCCCCTCCTTAATGTGGCTTTCTGTAAATAGCTTTGCCTTCTACAAGGCGCTATTTGAATATGGCAAACGAAGAAACCACTCAAAGCCAGCGGGAGCTAAGCTTTTAATGGTTTGAGGACTATTTTTTTCTGACCAGCGACGACGCTTTTATCTTTATAAATCTGAAGCGGGTTCAAGCGGGTAATTTCTGTGAGGTGAGCGAGCCGCTTCCGTTGTTTTGTATGCGCTTCACTTTGTCGTCGATTTTCCGGGGCCTGAACCTTTCCAACGAATTCGGCTGATATTCGTGGCGTCTATTTCTCAGAATTTAGTAACTCCGGAAACCGTTGGCACGTTCTTTTTCTGCACCGATTTTACAACACACAGCTATTTCGATTTTCTGGACCTCTAATCATGATATAATCTTTAATCATGATTAAATCAGATTTAATCAATATAATCATTTTTAAAACGAATTTAATCGATATAATCATGAATAAATCGGATTTAATCATCTGAGGGGTGCGTCGTTAATCAATGAAGTGACCTGCCCTGGAATAATTATTAGTATAATTAAAATCACCTTTTTATGTCCTCGTGACACATTTGTACTTGAACTAAAATGAAAATTGTTGAAGTGGGCTTTTCCTTTGGGTTTTTCAGTATACATAAATGAGATAATGGGGCCGGAATTTACAGGGCGCCATATTGAAGTAGATTTAGTTATTTTACAATATTTCAAATCGCGGTGAATATTTATCAGCCACTTCGCTCTTATGTTCTCTTCTCTGGGTAAACTATGAAACGTGACCTGAAACATTACCAAGGGTTAAGTCAAAATATGAATTTTTATAATGAAAATTTATATTATTTTTACCAAAAGACTTACTTTTTGACCATTATCATCAAAACTGGATTTCTGTTGACAACGCGCCACAAAACACGCTCTTGACATTTTCTTTAAAAGATTTAATGAATATGGTAAACAACAGACCGAAATAAAAATGCGAAAATGTTTCTTAGGTTAGGTTGCCGCCAAAATAAACCAAAGACCAAGAAATACACTACGGATTGGTAAATTATGTATACCGGAAATACCAGCCGGAAGCACGTTCAAACTTTAATACGGCTCCGATACTTCATGCCCCCCCTAAATCTCATTCGTGTATTTCCCAATATTTTAAGAAAAAAAGGTACCATAAAGCGTTCGCACGCGCATATGTTCTCGGAACTGGACTTCCCGTAATCCGTCAATTGTTCGCACCGAAGAAAATTATTAGTATATCACCCCCTTAGGTGATAACAAAACCGGAGGCGAACATCTTCGAGGTCCGCCTCCGCTTTTTTGGTCCGTCTTTTCGCCGAGCGTTCGGACTGTAAAAATGTTCACCTAGGAGGGTAATTGGACCCTCCTAGGTTACCCTAGCTTCTCCGTGCGAACAGGGTATAATATAGCAGTAAGAGTGTATTCAATTAGTAAATAAAACCAAATTCCGACTGAGAAAGATTAACGGGAAATATTTCTTTGTTTAGCTTTCCCTCCGACGCCAAACTTTACCAACTAAATTTTCGATAGGTTAATTCTAACAGATTTTTACGAAGAGTTTATGAAAAAAACACAATAATTTGGCGAATGAAATCCAATAGAATTTTTTAAACGATTTTTGTAACAACTGACCTTTCTTAAGAAACGCTCGGTAACTTCGGTTCGTTTAAATCTGATAACATAGGCAACGAAATATTATCGCCCTTGGCGAACTTGTTTGTTTCGGGGTGACGTTTTAGGACTTTAATAACGCGCTGTTCGCGCTATAACAGGCTTTAACAGCGCTCTGTTCCCCGCGCGCGCTTGCTCCGCGTGCGGTCTGTGGAGGGAAGGCGAAAGAAAATGGCAGCTCGCTTGGCGGTAAATTTCGCTCGTTTAAAAATTAATTTCTCGTCATTAAAAAAGATACAATTTTGCGACTGATATTTTTGAGTTTATTTAAACATGATCTTTCAAATAGACCCAAGTTTTACCCAACCTGGACTTTTCCTTTAAAGATGCCACAGTTCCAAATACAGCCTCAAATCAGATTTAATTCATACTTATTCTGAGAAATTGAGTCTTAATTTTTAAATAATAATAATAAATAAATAATTATTATCAGATTTAATTCATACTTATTCTGAGAAATTGAGTCTAAATTTTTAAATAATAATAATAAATAAATAAATTATTATCAGATTTAATTCATACTTATTCTGAGAAATTGAGAGTCTTAATTACGGTGCCAAAATCTTGTAAAATCAAGTTTTTTATAAGTATGCAAGAATAAACACTTTTAAGACTTAATTTAAGCTGCTACAGTTCCAAATACATCCTTATTTATTACTTATTTCATACTTGTTTTGAGTCTTAAACTTGGTTGAATCTTGCATACTTATTTGCAACATCATTTTACAAGATTTTGGCAACCGTAATTAAGACTCTCATTAGTCTCAGAATAAGTATGAATTAAATCTGATTTGAGGCTGTATTTTTGAACTGTAACAGCTTTAAATAAAACCTTTTTAAGCTTAAAAGTGACAGTTACGATTTTGGTAAGGGTTAACTCTAGCAATAATTGGAAATCTGCCGATATCAATAAAACTAATATACATCCAGGTGCCCTGTATGTGAGCAGTCCACTGCAATCTATAGTGAAATTCTTCACCAATTATTGCATGGCGATCGCTATATAGCAGGTTGTTTTTACGCTCGGGTATCCTTTGAAAAAAACAATTATATTCTAAATATCTAATTTTATAATGACCCTCTAGCTGGCTACTCAAATACTGAATCAAAAATGACTACTTTGTTCAGCTGCCATGCTATATTGCAAGTTTTAAAATCTCCAGACTTCAAGGATGGCGCTAGAATGATGCTGGGCTATTTTTGACCCAGTTCAGTTGATTTACACACTCGTACTTAGAATTAATTTTACTTGAAATGAAATATCCTATTTTAAGAATTTCAAGTATATTATTTAGTAAATTTTTCAACAGTTATTTTATTACAAAATTTTTAATTTTAAGTATGTGAGGTATTCAAGTAAGTTTAGCTTTACCAAATATAGCCAGGCAATCCCCTAGGACCATTTTGTAACCAAGCTTCAAGATTCAAGTTGCAAATCCATTACCTGTTTAATATTAATCTTAAGGGGTCATTATAGTTGAACTCATGAGGAGTTCAGTTGTTTGGACTTTACTACAATATAATTTTAAAAGTATAATTTAAAAGTATAGTACAGTAGATCATATAAAATATTTGCTGTATTGTTTGGACTAATGTACATATATTTATATAAATTGCGCGGCACGTGAACGAAACTCGTTTTAGATAACCCTACAAAAATAGCTAGATAAGAGGATCCAGTCGAAAGTATAACATAAAATTTACGATTACTTTTAGTTTAACTTCAAATTGTTACCTCTAAGCAACTCTCAATTATGTATCTACCGGGAGCTAACAGCGTTTAAAAAAAAAATTAGTGCAAAACGTTTGAGGGTTGTTTCTAGGTGAAAAAGTGGCGCTGAATTCGGAAAAAATAGTCTTGCAAGTCACTGACTGGGCAATTAGCCGCCAGAGGGCGTTCAAGGTCAAAATGACCACTATGTCAGAAATACATGTAAACTTTGAATGCAACAGTTTAATAGGTGGTTTCTAGGTGAAAAAGTGGTGTTGAGTTCGAAAAAAATAATCTTGCGAGTCACAGACTGGGCAGTTAGCCGCCAGAGGGCGTTCAAGGTCAAAATGACCGCTATGACAGAAATACACGGAAACTTTGAATGCAACAGATTAATAGGGAGTTTCTAGGTGAAAAAGTGGTGCTGAGTTCGAAAAAAATAGTCTTGCGAGTCACAGACTGGGCAGTTAGCCACAAGAGGGCATTTAATGTCAAAATGACCGCGATGACAGAAATACATACAGCTTTTTAAGTGGTTTTAGGTGAAAATGTGGCGCCGAGTTTAGTCTGCCATCTGGTGGTCTTAACAGACTAACTAAATAAAATATTTCAGTAAAAATAATTATAAATACGAAACTTTTTCCGCTATATTGTGGTTTATGCTCAAATTTACCCTTAATGTAAATTCGAAAAGTATAATCTTTGTGCGAATCTGATAATTTTACGATAGATGGCGGAAGTAGATTAGATCTCTCTCCGATATTTTTCAAGGTCATAAATGATACGTGTTTTGACAGTTTGAACCCCATACATCATGTGGCGGGAAACTACAGAAAGTGCATCAATTAGTCGCGTAGGAATATTTAGCTTGTTATCTTATTGTTAAGAACACCTTTTGTCAAAGTTGATTTAATTTTAACTAATTATAAAATGAGCAGTAAGACATGCATCTTACATTTGAAGTCGAATGATGTAAAGGAGGAAATATATTCATTCACCGAAGTATTGGAAACAGCCGAAGTAAGAAAGAACAAGTAGCAAACATCCAAATATTCCGAAATTTTCCACTCGATTCCACAACATTTCTCTGATGAACATGGATACCATAAAACCTGTTACAAGAACTTCACGGCGGTTTCTAAACAAAAATGTATTATTTTTTCAAAATTTACTTCGATCGAGAGACCCTTGCTTCGTTCTGAAGTTAACCACAGTCAAGCGAGTAGTTCCGGTATTTTGGAACCAGTATGTCTGTTTTCTTCAAAGGAAAGGAAAAATTCGACAAAAGGCTCAAAGGAACTTCTGGGGGCTTGTGAAACCCAAGTTGCCGAGGATAAAATCAAAGAAGCAGCCCGTGCTCTTAATGACCAAAACATGCTAAGCCGCATAAACGGTATTGACTTTGTCGCCAAAGAAGTACGATATCATCATTCGTGTAGAAAAAAATACTTATCAACAGCGGAACGAATCAAAACTGAGCACAATACTAACAATAAAAAAAGCTCTCTCGAAGTAGTTTTCAAAAAAATTGTTGATTATGTCGAAAATGAAATTATTTTGGCCGAGAAAGCGGAACTTTTAATATCTGTTTACGCCAGTTACGAATGTTTTCTCTCCGATGAAGGCATTCCTAGTTCATCGACAAAACACAGCCCTCAGTACCTAGTGGACAAGTTACTCGTACACTATCTAAAAAGCAAGGAAATATCTTATATTCACACACACTCGAAAAAGGCGAAGGATTGAAATTAGCTTTCGAAATGGCAATTTCACAGAGGGCGCGCTTAAAGGAATCTGCCTTGCATCTCCGTTCGGTACTTTTGGACTTAAAGAGAATTTCTCAAAAACTTCCTTTTCCATTATCAACAACAGATCTAGAAAAGGGCGAAGGAATAGTTCCTGAAGATCTACTAATGTTTTATCGCGTTTTATACACTGAATCAAGCGACGCTTACCATCAAACTGAAGGCGTGGAAAGATACATTAGTTCAGCTTCAAGTGACGCCATTTTTGCAGTTACACGTGGAGTTTTAAAGCCTGCAAAGCATCTTTGCCTTGGCCTTAGTTTAAAGAGCATGACTGGTAGCAAGAAAATATTGAATATTTTGAACAGATTGGGTCATTCGATAAGCTACCACGTGGCAGAGGAACTAGAAACTGACCTGTCACTATCTATAACGGAACGAGGTCGTATCACACCAGATTCACTAGAATGTCAGTTGGATTTGGCAACAGGTCTTGCTTGGGACAATTACGATGAGAATACAGAGACACTGTCAGGACTAGGTACAATTCACGACACTTTTGGAATTTGCGTTCAAAACGTACCCGAAGAAACAACGTCTCGAGAAGTTACATCGCTGACTCCAAGGGTTTTAAAGCGGCGCTCGCTGAATGAAAGCAGTTATGTTGAACTTCCACCCTATCTCGTCAAACCGAAAATATCCACTTTCGATTTTCCAATCAAGCAATCAAATATTCAGGAAAATGTGTTTAAAATGAAGAAGAATGATATAATTTGGATGATGTTGACAAACGAATTTAATGATACACCAATGTGGGTAGGTTGGAACAGTCTTTTTACAATAGACCATTTGCCAATACAAAAAGTTGCTTACATGCCAAACCTCAGACTACCACCTACAAGGCTAGACGTAGTGGCAGAAACGATGCGTATTTCTCAACAGGTTGCGAAAGAATGTGGCGAGAAATTCATACCAGTCACGTATGACCTTGCAGTTGCGAAATTAGCAATGCAAATTCAACAGCAAGAAACGCCTTTGTATGACAACATTTTTGTATGCTTCGGGGCATTTCACACCGCTTTGGCATACTTTGCTGCATTGGGATACATTATTGACGGTTCCGGCGCAAATCACTTGTTGTCTGAAACACAGGTTTTAGCATCGGGTTCGCTAAATGGTTTCATAAGTGGAAAGTATTATAATCGATGCAAGAGAGTTCACGTACTTCTAGCCACAGCATTTTAAACTTTACACTTCAGAAGTTTCTTAGAAGAAAAAGGCGGCTTACCTGTAAACCTCAAAGTATTACTGTCTAGTGTTAAAGAAAATAGTTGTGCAAAACAACTTAAAAATTTAGAAGAATCAGATGATTTAACGTCCTTTATGTTAGACTACGAAACGTTTACAAACGAAACGTTATCCGGGAAACACGGAAAAACGGCTTTGTTTTGTAGAGCTTTATCTGATGTTCAGTAGGGCTACTAGAACCAGTGACCTTGACTTGTATATGTACTGTCTTGAGAAGATGTGTCCAATCTTTTTCGCAACAAGCAGAGTTAATTACGCGAGATGGATTACTCGTTATCATCTATGCTTGCTAAATATTGATGAAACTCATCCTGGTCTCAGAAAGGTGTTAAACCATGGAGGTCTCTCAGTCAAGCGATCCGAAAATGCATTTTCCCGTGTACCTGTTGACATGTCGTTAGAACAAACAGTTAATGCCGACGCTGCGTCTCGCTTAACCGGAATTACCGCCTTTGTTCAATCTTTCGGGGCAACTACACGATGGATGACCACAAGAACTGCCAGAAGTCAAATAGTTGGTCACCTTCTCAATATGACTGGAATAAAGAGTCACGAAACACCTAATCAAGAACTCAAGCCGTACAGAATTGCTCGTGATAATTCCGACCGTATAAAACTTATTGAAAGTATCCAGTCAAATTTGAATCCATTTTTGCGAGACTCTCAAGATGAACATCTTCGATGCCTTACCACTGGCAAAGCGCTACCTTTCAAAGTTACCGGGGAACTAACAAAAGTACGATAAATTGCTTTAACGTGGTATAATGACTTCAGGGGCAAATGTTTTAGCGATGGTAAAAATTTCAAAAAGGCTATTCCTCGTAAAAAAAATCTGTAATTTCACAGTTAACGAAATGAAGACCTCGATCCTTTCAAAGGACAAAAAGTTACTAGAACTAAAAGGAACAAGAGATTTGTTTGGCCGACTATTATATTTAGTGTCCAAAAAAGGTATTGATCTGTTGACGGTGTTTCACTACCCTTTGACACCAGTTCCTTTGTCACTTTCGCAAGTCGACGGCACCATGACTAAAACAGTAAAATCAACGCTGACGAAGTCATTGGAACTGAGAATTGAAACTTCAGCACCAATTAGAAAAGATGTTGTTATTGTTGATGCCATGTTTCTTATACAGTCTTTGACAAATATTCCAGACACTTTCGGTAACCTCGCTAAAATGGTACTAGGCTGCTTGACAAAACTGGCCAACGAAGTTCACTTCGTTTGTGACATGTACAAACACCCGTCCATTAAAGACCTGGAAAGACAAAATCGAGCACAAAACGAACTAAATTTAGTGGTATCTGGCCGTAATCAGAAGTGTCCCCGTGATTTTCACAAAAGCCTTCATTCTTCTATCTTCAAAGCTTCACTACTCTATTTCTTTGTTAAAGAATGGGAAAACGAATGCCACTACGAAACTTTCAAATATTTCAAACTTTACGTTGGCTTAAAAGAATCCTGTTACCTATTTTCCAACTGTAGTGGCGTGTTGAAAAGGGAAATAGTTGAAATTGTAAGCTCCTCACACGAAGAAGCCGACTCTCGAATTATCATTCATGTAGCACACATCTCAAAAGAACTTCCCAAACAGGCTATAATTATACGAACCGACGACACAGACGTGTTAATTATTATTTTGTTTCACGCGCACCGATTCAATGCTCATATTTGGATGGAACTAGGTCAATTGAGTAGAAACAACAGGCGCTATATTGATATTAAGGCCTTACATGAACAACTAGGCCCTGAAGTGTGTAAAGCCTTACCAGCTTTTCACGCCTTTACGGGGTCGGACTATACCTCCTCCTTTCTCCGTAAAGGAAAGACCCGGCCGTTTTCTTTACTTGAGAAATCGAAAACATATCTAAAGACATTTGGAATTTTGGGAGAATCGGAACAACTGACGGACGAGGTTTTCGCATCAATTCAATCGTTTGTATGTAGAATGTACGGAAAAGTGAACGTAACAACGATGGCCAAAGCTAGATACCACATGTTTATTGATAAGTACTCCAAAACAATTTGGAGAAATCTTTTCAAAACACTAAAGGAGCTGATCCAGGAGCTCTGCCGCCATCGTTACCATCTCTCACAGAGCATATTAAAAGAACCAACTATGTGGCACACTTATGGAAATCCGCGAACGAGTCGTATCCAGATTTATGGGACCCTCTAAAACATGGATATTGTTTGTCTGGTAACACCTATCAAATAAAATGGTTTGAAGGTGAACAATTGCCTGCATGTATTTCAAGTGAATTGGACGAAAGTTTCCTTTTGGAAGAAGGTAATTCCGATGTAGAAGAATGGGATACAGAAGATTCTGACAGCGAGTAAAAACGTCAAAATATATCGTTCCTAGTCAAAATACATTATACTTAGTCAAAATGTACCGTGCCTAGTCAAACTATTGTACATAGTAATTTTTAACTATTGTTTATTAAAAAACGTTTCTTATATAATTTATTTGTTCTAGCTATTCCTAACTATTTCTGTAAAATATGTATACTGATAAGCCCTTAGCAGGAAACTAAAACGTTTGGTCATTTACAACATATTTTATTTCGAGTTCAACGTTCGTAACGGCCATTTTGACTTTGAACGCCCTCTGGCGGCTAACTGCCCAGTCTGTGACTAGCACGACTATTTTATTCGAACTCAGCACTACTTTTTCACCTAGAAACCTCCTATTAATCTGTTGCAGTCAAAGTTTCCATGTGTTTCTGACATAGCGGTCATTTTGACCTTGAACGCCCTCTGGCGGCTAACTGCAAAGTCTGTGACTTGCAAGACTATTTTTTTCGAACTCAGCGTCAATTTTTCAACTAGAATCAACCCTCAAATCTTTTGCACTCAATTTTTTTTTAAATCGGTGGTAGCTCCCGGTCTAAACGCTCAATTATGTAACTTTCAAGTCCCCAGAAATGAATCTCCCCATATGAGACTTAAGTGAAGTCTTAAATGACTC
Source organism: Leiobunum rupestre (assembly GCF_980474605.1). Classification (NCBI taxonomy): domain Eukaryota; kingdom Metazoa; phylum Arthropoda; class Arachnida; order Opiliones; family Sclerosomatidae; genus Leiobunum; species Leiobunum rupestre. The sequence continues at coordinate 38,105,939 of NC_143387.1, forward strand.
TTATTTTTATCTAAAATTCTAACCCATAGTAAACTCTCAATTAAGTCTCTTTCAAGTCCCCAAATATGAGTCTTCAAATATGAGACTAAAGTGAAGTCTTAAATGACTCTTATTTTAATATAATATTGTAACTCATAATCAACTCTCAATTAAACTTCTTTCAAGTCTCCAGAAATGAGTCTTCCTATACTGAGACTAAAATGAGTTTCATTTAAATATATAATAATAAAACTCTTTTATTGAGACTAAAATAGATTTTATTTAGGACCCACAATTCTGGTCTCAGTTCTTAATGCTTACATAATACTTAAAAATCCTTGATCCTACATTGAGACTAATTGGCGACTAAAGTAAGACTCTCATTTTGGTAAGGGTGTCCGCATGAAGCGGCCTTGCATGCACTATTTGAAATCAGACCTGTAATAAAATGGCAGCTCTCACAAATAAGGATATAAAAGAGTGTATATATAGGTCTACATTACGCCCGAATAACAAATATAAAACCAAGTATTAATATTCAAATGCCAGTAAGATTACAATAGTTTTTCTTATCCGTAGTTGAATCGATTGGTCGTTATTGCCGATAATAATAAGCCTTTGGAAATGGGAAAGATACGGCCCATAACCATTCGTTCAATAAAACCATCCATTTGGGACACATATATCAAATAAAATTTTATCCAAAATTGTTTTTCGTCGACGATATTTATAAAATGGCTGCAGAGTTCCGAGATATTACGTAAAAGAAAATCCATTTTTTGTAGGCCTTGGCCCTTAAAAATAGACTTAAAAGAAATAGAAACCGCGAAAATTTCACAAAAATAATAAAGTATAGCGTCTATCTCCGCGAATATGATCCAACCACAACCGTTCTTATTGTTATTACGAGGACGGCTATTTGCGCGAAAAAACATTTCCGACACGTTTAGCTAAATAAGTTCAATTTTCTTCTTTCTAAGGGCTGCGCCCCCAACCCCCGCCCTTCGCCTTTCCCAAATCCAAGGGCAGCTGAAAAGAGGGGCCTAAAAAGTTTATAGATTCGCGTGCATTTAAAAAGAGTCGGAATATGAACCGTCTAGTCTAGACTAGGAATGGCTTTGGCCCTGGTTTTCGGTTTTCCACCAGCAACGGGTTCCCTCTACAAAAAAAATGGGGGGTTTTTCGGGAGGCGACACTAGGCGGGAAATTGGCCCGCTTTTTTTGGTGGCGATGCCTTTTTTATAGGCACCCAATGCGCGGGCCGCGATAAGAAAAGATTTATGGAAATTTCCTTCCCAGTTGTAGGCCGCAATTTTCCGCGGATGTAGACTTATATTTCCAGCCGATTCAGTTAGGACTTCTTGTCATTTTTTTCTTCTGCTGTCCTATAGCTAAACCTGACGAAAAATGTCCCTATAGAAACCGTTGGTCGCCACGGCAGGACAAAATTCAATATGAAAAATTTGTCCGAGGTTATCTCGGGGGTTTCTGCCCATGGCTACTAATTTTCTTCGCTTCGTTATTGGCTTTTCAACTTGCTTATCGAAATTTAAAGTAAAGAATATCGAAATCGCATAGATTTTCGTCTTTCGAAAATACTTACACTATACACTCGCGTAGTCTTTGTGACCAATAAATTGGGCACGTTGAAACGTGACCACTTGTTTAGTATTTAAAAGTAGATAAGGGGCCCAATACCCGGCCCGGTCAACTCAGGTTTTGCCACATATATTTTATATATGTAAATAAAGTGTTAATTATTAAAGTGATTATGTTTAGCTAAGTAATATTTAAGATTTGTAGCTCTGGCTCGATAGCATTGTATTCCCCATTGACGTCACTGGCTCGAATGGTTAGTTTTGCCCCGGAGGAAACCGTCCCGTAGAAGCCGGAAATTGATGCGCGTATTACAAAGTGCAATATTTTGGAACCTCTTGACCGCGATTGTGAAACGCCCGGAAACGAGACCGCTCCCCCTTGGCATGTAAGCCGGGGTCACGAGCGAAAGAGTAGTTAGTAAGAATCGGACTCGAAAGCCATCGGTCACGATCGGAAAGCGAAAACATTGTCGCAGCCGAAAACAGTTTCAAAAAGAGTTGCAGAGTAGCCGTCATGATGAGTTCGAAGCTTTGAACGTCCGATGACCGTAGTGCCCAGCCGAAATACCGGAGCGCCTTCGTCAAGCTCATCGCGGGAGCCGAGTCTCGTATCGCCAGCCACCACGCATTGAGGACCGCCACAGTGCACGTCCGCCAGTCAAGCTCCGCCGCCCTGGAGCCTCCGCTCTTCGTGAGTAACTTATGCTAACGCATTAACTTAACGCCGACGCTAAAGCCAATAGAGTTCAAAAATAGAGCATTCGTTGCTAAAATAGTGAACTAAGTGCTATAGAGCGTCGCGCAGTGTTTAATTGGTACCATTCGCAATAATCCCCTTTTAATCCATAAACGAGCCAGAGCGTAGTTAGAATTGTTTAATTATAATTAGTAATAGTATTAATTTTAGTGTGTAATCATTAGTTCATAATAACCGTATTCCTTTAATAAAAGTGTTCATTGATTTATCTGAATCCGTTGTAATCTTTAATAATATTTATGGCCTACAATTAACCGTCATAAATAGCTAATCAGAGTGTGTAATTCGTTAGGCCATTTTTAATATTTCTTTAATTATTTGGCTGACGGTATTGACTGAGTTGGCTGGGGTGGAATTATTGGACCCCAACCATAAAATCGTCACATCTTATGTTATTACCCTCCTAGATTTCAGGTGAGGATACAATCAATGTTTTTGCATCCCCCCCCCCCCCAAATAGGCGCTTAAATAAATCTTCCTCCAAGGAAATCACTAAGAAGTAGTATTTCCTAGAGCCAGGACCCGCGAGGTATTATTTATATAGTGCTTGTTGAAATAATGGAAACTTTTCACTTGTAAACAGAACGTCGTGTTTTTGCCAAGCCTTAATATGTAAAAAAAAAACTACCCGGTTAAAAGGGAATGCTTGTTGCTGCCGTAAAGGTGAAAAATTTCCGTTATTTTAACAAGCACTATATAAACAGTGACTTACAGGTCCTGGCTTTCGGAAATATTAATGCTTGGCGATTTCCTTGGAGGATGATTTATTGAATCGTCTATTGCCCTTCCAAAAATTTTAAAATCACGTTTTGGTCTATAATTTTTCAAAACCCTCAGAAATAATATTTTATTATATTATGCCATAAGTGAAAAAGAAACATCCACTTATGATTATACCATAAGTGGATAATAAACATAAGTATGACACTTTCTATTCATCCGATGCATTTTTTGAATGATAGTCTGTTTCACCAATGACAACGTAACCCATTACGTACCGCTAACTGCTCCTAGTATTTGGAGGAAGCCTTTTCGACGGACCCGCCAAGGCCTATTTAAAATTGAAATGCTTTCAAAAGTGTAAATAACGCTTACTTTTGGAAAATAATGATGAATTATTGAATCGGAAGATAAAAATAACTATTTTAAACACTGGCTCCATTTCAGAAGTTAGTTTTTTTCGAATTTCAAACCTAAACGCGTGTACCAACTATTTTGCCAACGGAAAGAGTAGAAAGGGACGAGTTTCCTGTTCGGAAACTTCCTATTTCGCAATAACTCCACGACAGACTATCATTAACCGAATTCGTTCTGTGCCATACTTATGTTTATTAACCACTTATGATTATACTAATAATATATTCATATAATTATATAAATTAATAAACTGATATAATAAAATACTGAATTAGACTGGCTATTTGCTAAACACTGCTCTATTGTCCTAAAAATCACTAGCAAATATACCATACAAATTGAGAAAAACGAACAAAAAACCGAAATCATAAGCGTTTTTGACTGAACAAAAAACCTTATTTTTATCGGAGCTCTGTGGACTGCACCAAATATTTTCCGTCCGCCGCCACTGGTCGAATGTAAGACGTAGCGCACTAAGAAGACGGGCCAAAATGAATTTAAGAAACTCCGATTAGTTCTCAAACTGAATATCTTGCAATTTGTGCAGGTTTTTCACGAAACTAATCTAGTTTCGAGTAAAATCACGTATTTAGATGATTTAAAATGATCGTGGAAGGCAAATCGAAACAAGGCTTAATATCAACTAGGAGCCGAGTCTATCTTTGCATGTAACCCGTGAACTTAAGACATTAAAAGTCGCTCGATGACTTAGGCCTAAGTTGGTGCCTTGGGTATTAGCCTAGCTGATTATTATTATTATTATGTCGAGAGCAAGATCTCCGTTGTAAACGACACGCCTGATTCTATGATAATCATCAGGGTCACCGTAGTCTTCCTTAGAAATTCCCAGTGTATGCGTATATAAATTCCTTCTTATACTATTTAATTTAACTTGTAATATTTTAAGTTCATTTTAATCAACTTTATGTCAGATGTGGCTGCTGGCCGCGATGTTTCTGTCCGTGTTGGGAATTGTTGATTGGGGTTATCTCGCGGTCGTGCTTTTTTGTTGTTACGAGCGTGTAGCATCCACTAAAGTCAAAATATAGGTGTCCCGGTGAAGCCATTCAATACTGGCTGGAAAAACAGAGCTCTATCGGTCTTTAAAGGATAAAGGACTGTAAATAACGGTCGTCAGTCAACTTTGAGGGACAGGCGGAAATTAGAAATAGAAAATTTTCTTATACGAGACGGAAGAGCGGGCCCGTTTGCTCGCGGAGAGGCCGTAAAACATCGGCTGGCCCACCTCGCAAAGTGACTCGTTGCTAAAACCCCTTCCATGTAGGCCATCCATCCAAGAAAAGAAAGACCGAAAAAGATACGTCTTTATAAGCTTTTAGCCGGTTGCGATCTAGACTCATTCATACCATGAGAAAATACACTCTCCAAAAAGAATCTGATATAGTACTCCATTTATGTTCGAGGCGGTAGTTTCGAATAGCAAGGTCGTCTACCCAAAGTTTGAGCTTAATCGAATTTTCAATATTGTCCGCGCTTTGATTTGATGGTTTGTTTCTTTTGATAGATTTGAGAATATCACATAAAACACAAACCGAACGCTTTTTGGTACTAGTACTCTTAGATATCCTATCATTTAATCTATCAATTTAATTAAGTACTACATCCCATTTGATAACAAAATTGGGCAGCTCAAAATTGGACTTTGATCAATAATTAAAATACAAAATGTGTTATATTTGATCCAATTACCGTGTATGAAATTCAACATTATACCGATTTGATGAGAATAATTTGATTCAAACAAAATTGGATTTAAACTGCACGTGTCTCGCTTTCAGTTGGATCCAAATTTGGACATTGGATCAAGTCAGTTCCTAAAGGATAAGTGACACACTGAGTAGTAGACTAGATATCCTTAGTTGGTGGTAGAGTGAAATGGGGCCAAGGTCACTCTTGTACTTTTTCCCCACCGTACTGAATGTTTTCCGCCGTTTATTTGGGTCTTCTCTTCCAATGAGGTTAATGTTAATATTTTTTATACGTTAATATTGGCACGCGTGGCTCGAAGACCTTTCCACCACTGCACAAGCTAGTTGTTTTCGTCTTAGACCTGTAGTGGTACGTCTGGGACTTAGCTCAGTGGATTATTATTACTAGTAAACGAGAAAACATCAATTTCCCACGGGAACATTCGTCTTTCGCTTTATTATTTAATACATTATTTTGAGATATATCAACTCGGAATAAATACCAAAGAATCGTATGGATGGGCCAAAGAAGAATGATGTAAGATTTTATCTTTTCTACAAATTGATAGTTCGTATCTTAAGCAAGTTCTTGGTATTAGTGTTTCAAAATTATCCAATTTTGTTAAAGCAAGTTGAAAGCCAAAAAAAAACAACAGAGGTGGTACAAGCCCTTGGCTTTGAACGGTAACGTGTACGCTACCACGATACTTGATGTAGAAAAAAGAACGTAAGATTCTTTCGCTCAACGCGAGTTTTAATCTCTTTAGCCTTTCTGAAAGTTTCGGCGTGACTTTGTAGGTGTGTTCTCGAAGTGCCAAATTGAAATACTCGGCTGAAAATTTGGTATAGGGCGGATATTTTGATGGCTATAAACAAAAATGAAATTCTTCGAGCGATATCCGGTTCAGGGAGAACGAAAAGAACTAATAATTCCGCTTCTTTCGGAGACAAAAGTCAAAGGGCGGCCGTGGGTAGTATATCTTCTTGTTATTCCTAAGACTCCCGTAAAAAGCGAAAGAAAAACTCCGTAAAACAAAGAAGATAAGTCGATTGGATTTCGAAAGGCCCACTTCGAACGCGACGACACTCTTTCTCGCTGGTAAAAGGATTCGCGATTCTAAACTTTCACTCCGGGTGCTCGAGTTCTCCACCGCGAGATAGACACTCCGGCACGCGTAGGGAACTCCCTACATCTACGAAATAGGTTCGAGACTATTTGATTTTAGATAGCTGTCTCTGGTATTCCGAATTTCTCCCCTCTCTCTCCGCTCTTCTAAGTCTTAAAGGGAAACTCGCGGGTTTAACCGCGCTAAGTTACGGCAAAAGAAAACCGTCCGGATCCCGAGGGTCGCTATAAATCTTTAGGACTCGGCGTGGACAAGTTCAGACCTGTTTGAGAGAGAGAAAGAATAAAAAACGAAATTAAAGTTACGGCGGAAAGAGAGCCGAAGAGATTCCCTTTACGATCCATAACACTACCAACAGATGGCGTTTAAAAGGCTGAAGGTCCTAATGACATCAAGCTCTTTCTTTTATCAGGGTAGGGTGCTTTGGAAAAAAGAAAGGGGGTCCCTCTAAGCCATTAACCATCAATATACCGTAGGGCAATTTCGTATATATATAGTAATGTACTGGCGATCAACAGGGAAGGCGAAAAGTATATTTAATGGAAGCCATTTCTTTTGAAACATCTACCGTTAGTTTAAGCAATTCAATTTTACGAAATTGATGGCTTCAAGTGGGGTTCTCGTTGAATAGACTAAAATGCTACTCATTCCCGCGGAACAAGATTTGGAAAATATCGAACCATAGGTTAAGCCTATCGCAAATAACTTTACCAATTTTATTTAAAAAAATATTTCATAACTTATAATAAACTCGATGTAATTTTGGTAAAAATATCGAATTTCCAATCTAAAATTCTTGTAGCGTATAAAGGAAGTGTCATTACGTATGAAACGTTTACTAATTGGCATTGTAATTATTAGCCTATAAATCACTGAAAAATAAAAACCCTGGATTCAATTAGATCGTCACCATGTAATTTTGTTTAATCGATATTCGTTAATTATCTGGTCCTCGAAATTTGTTTATTCCTTTCGTATTCTCCCGCATTTTCGATTTGCAACAATGTTCCCTCTTAACGAGAAAAGTTTTCGGGTTGGTTCGCGGAGGTGTTGATCCCCGTATCACGAGAGAGAGAGAGAGCGAAGCGGAACTTTCTAAACGACAAACTCCGTTTAATCCCTAAATCTAAAAGAGAGCGCTCGAGGATTTGCTCCGCAAAGTTCATTCCTTTTAAAAGGAAATAATTCTTTTCGCTCGTTTCGAAAAGTAATAAATTATTTCTGATGGGGTCCGAATATTTTTCAATTAAATTTTATTTTCCTTTTACAGAGATTCTCAAAACGAATTAACGAACGAATTGGAAGCTGACACTCTCGAAGTCGTCTCCTTTTTCTTAATTATTTTTACCGAGCGCTTTACCGCGGCGGATCAAAAAAGGAAATTTAATCCTTTTATGCTTAAAATTTGAGCTAAAGACTGATTAATGAAACTTCTCTTTTACCTGTACTCGAAATTCGACCACGCGAAAAGCGAAACTCTTTTCTCGCTGATGGAAGGCGGAAATGTCTCTTTGGCGACTGTCTTGGTCGTTTTCTTTCTAGTAGCGTTTGTCCGGAAAAGCAAAATAAAAGGCTACATTCATGAAAAGAAACAACTCTTATTTTAGCTTTTACAATTAATCGAGCGACCCGACTTTTTTCACGTCAAAAATACTTTTAGATTTACGGTCAATTATGTTTAAAAAGCCATTGAATATGAACTTTGTATATGTTATCCCTTAAGAAAAAGGTATACCAAATTTGATTCCAAAAATATAGCCGCAACTGTGCAGATTAAAATGGGACTCTGTCCAAAAATTACTATACTTAATGTTTTATATTTGATCCAATTACAATGTATGAAATTTAACTTTATTCCGATTTAATAAAAATTATTTGATCCAATGACAATGCATGAAGTTTAACTTTATTCCGATTTAATAAAAATTATTTGATCCAATGACAATGCATGAAGTTTAACTTTATTCCGATTTAATGAAAATTATTTGATCCAATGACAATGCATGAAGTTTAACTTTATTCCGATTTAATCAAAGTTATTTGATCCACTTACAATATATAAAATTCCACTTTATTCCGATTAAACACAAATATTTTGATACTAAATGGGACTCAAACGGGATGTTACTAGATTCCAGATTGATCCAAATTTGGATATTTAATCGAGTCATTTTCAATGAAAGGAAGCCGGATCCTGCCAACTGAATTGAATTTCCTCGCGCGAAACCGATCCCAAGCTGCTTTGCGTTAGCGGCCGTATTAATCCAAGGTTACTCTAACGTACTCGTCTCAGATCTGTCAAATTTGTAAGCGCGAGTCTTTGACAAATAAGCTTCGGGCGCTGCTATCCGTCGATATCCGCGTCCTGTTAATTAGATCAAGTATATATATAGACGCCTTTGTAGCAATGACGTGATCGATTTCTCTCTCTCTCTTCAACAGGTTGTCATCGTCTTCTACGCCGCCATCATATTATTACTGATTGGAACAAATCTGAAACGATTCCGCGGAATCCCCGGACGAACGGCGGTGTCGCCGCCCAAGGAGAGCATCATTTTCGTCGAATCAAACGGGTCCTCCTCGATCGTCAGCACGTCGCCCAAGGAAGCCGAAGAATTCTTAAACCCACTCAGAAGAAATGACGTGGCGACGGTTTGAGACCCGGAACGCGTCCGTGTACTCGAAGAACCGATAAGTCTAGATTTCGTTTTATTTTTCATCAAGAAAAATGCGTGATTGTTTTTTTAATCACGCTTCAAATGTCACTTTAGCGCTATCACCGCAATCACTTAAAAAGTAAGGAAGACGCGAAAAATAAAAGAATCAGTGAGCCAGAAAAAATCTTGAGTAGTTGTGCCGTGGAAAGTTTTTTCTTAAGCGTTTTAACGTTGTCTGCTTTGAATACTCACTCGGAGAACAAAAAGACTATTTTTTATGAAAATGAAACTCTGAACAGGCCGTTCAAGCTGGACTTGGTCATATTTTTTGTTCGATTTTGTGGTAAATATGTACATAAACTAGAAATGGGATCTCATGGTGCAGCCTAATATTCCCGAAGAAACCGAAAACACACGCGTTCCATTTGTAGCCGAGGTATTATCTAATGGTTTTTTATAGACTCGTGTTTAAGAAACTTTAATGGAACTCAATGTTTTGTTTATACACTATCAATGTTTTATCTTAATATGACTGATTTTTGTTTGACTGGTTTAAATAGGGCTTGTAACATTAATATTAATTAATAGAAATTGTTGAAAAGTTGCAGAGGGAATCTTAAATATAAATTGCCGACATCTTCGACAAATAAACTACTGGATCCGAATCATAAGCAAAATCCTCACTCTTCAAATTTCATCGGCCGCCAGCGCTCCTACCGAGAAAATCGCGATACTTTTCCACTCAAATACAAAGCTCGAGCGTAAAAACGTTAGATGACGAGCTAAAGATATTCGGCCGAACGTTACTGCCGTATTTAATAGTTGAGTGGAAATCTTTCGTATATAGAACGCCGTGGCGATACTCTAAAAGAACCACGAGCGATATCTAGATTCTGGTCCCGTAGTTTATTCGTCAAATAATACGTGTAGTAGCTCGAAAGATGACTGTAGTGAATTTCTAAGTTTACACGATAATAGGTAAACTCGTTTAAAAAATAAATTAATACCTTGAGCTCTAAAAATCATTTTAAAATGTTATTTTGATCGTTATTTTTTTCTGAACCGTAAATTTGCTAAAATTTCAGTTTACTAGGGTATATGTTATATAAAGTATTATAAATGAATATCAGTACGTTCAAACACGGTAAAATTGTTTAAAGATGTACTAACGCTTTTAAGCGCAATGCCAATATTTTCAGATAGATAAAATTCTGAGTTAAAAACTGTATACCTTTCATATTCTATTTACTCGTATACGGTATATCGTTAGATAAGAATTTCCGAAGCAAAGATTGAAACGAAAAATCCTTTAATGTTCGGCAAACGTTGGTTTTTTCGTTTTATACATACAGTCCTTTACATTCGTTTCAATCGCGTCTGAGAGAGAAAAAGGTCTTTCTGAGTTTGCGGAAAGAATTATATTGATTCTTAACAGAGGAAGAAAGAGTGAGAAGAGAGAGGAACGACAGAAAAAAATTAAGCGCTTTCAAATGCGAAAGTTCTATTTGTCCTCCTCTTTAATTGGGCAAACAGAACATCGGCAAACACGCGCCACAGCGAAGACTATTTTTAGGATTCCGAATCCGAGCGCGAAAATTCTTACATTTCCCTGGGTCCTCTTTCCAAGAGATACATAACATTATTTCTACTTCATACGAAAAATATTGCCGTAAGAAAGATCGGCGCGCGTAAAAAATAACAAAGATATTAACTTCGCGGGGAAAATCTTAAATAAAATAAATAGTAAGTATGAAAATTTCTACTCCGACTACGTTGAAGATGGCGCAAAACAACATTAGGGGGCGTTCTCGCTTCCGTTTAATAACGGCGCGCGACGCACGCTCGTTGGCACGTTCCAGTTGACGCGTGACCCCGAGCGAGAAAGCCCAATAGCGCCACCTTCAGCGTTGAAAATGGAATCACGGAAATATTGTTCCGAGTCGCTTCTCATTTCTGACAACATCTCTGACACTATAATATCAATTACGGCCATTGCTAAATGTGTTGGTCCAGGCTCGCGCCGCTGGCTTATGCGTGGTTAATTTATTTTGCTATTTTTGAGATTGTCAAAAATGGGTGGGTTTAATATATCCCAGTCAAATCTTTCACGATATGAAATTTATATTGCCAATAGAGTTGTACAGTATGGTACAATACCGTAAACCATTTAGGTTATAATAGTATTTTAATAAAACTGTTATTAACTGTTTATTACTGACTGTAATGATGACGACATTTGGAAATCGATTGCTAGAAATTGCTCCTGGCAAGAACGCCTAAATGTAAAACTGAGAACTGATAATGCTAGCTTTGACCTCTTATTTATGGTCAAAGATATTTTCTATTTAAAAACGAAATGTTTTGAGCCCCGTCTCAAAAAGGCCCGTTGATGTTTAAAGTAGAAATGGCAAAGATATCGATACGCGGGGATCTTGAAATATTCAGTCTCTCTATGTTGCATGAATGCATTCTTGGTACAGGATATTAACTTAAAATTTAAGAGAAGCGTGCGTTGGTATTTGTGATCGGTTACACTCAATATTGTTACGAAGAAATTAATGAAACCCCGTGTGTCATTTGTCACTCTTATAAAGTGGGAGTCATTCGCAGGCAATGACATTTGAAGATAAATTATAAATCTAATCCTTAACTTATTAAAATGGCTGGCTATAAATTCGTTTAAAATTAATATTTAAGATTTGAACGCTGTTAAATGTAACATATTTTTCAAGTGCCACCAATTTAATTTTGTTCCAAAAATAATATTTCGGGTAACGATGAAAACAATTCTCGAAATTTTGTTTCTGTAAAATATCTCAAGCCGCCATCTTTGTTATTTAAAGATAACAAAAAAAATAGTTTCCGTGTACTTCGAAATTCGAATGATTTTCACTATAATTATAAATACCCATATCATTATCTAATTTTTAATGAACATATCTGTTAATATTTTAAATATTATCAATTTTAGTATATTGTAGCTGTTCAATTATCTTTGTGTACTATTTTTATAATAAAACATTGTTGAAATTCACAACTGGATAATAACTACAATGATGTCCCTCTAAAAATTGGTAAAACTCTTAAGACGTTAATTGACGAGAGAAGTAAACAAAATTTCCAACAGCAAAAAATATAAAATTTTGTCCATTTTTGGTTTTCAAAAAAACCTTATCCAGAGTCTCCCTTCCACGAACGGATCCCAGGAGTCTCACACGCCTCGCCACCTGCAACGTCCCACATACCTAGTGCTTCAAATTTTGATCTTTTGAGGTATATCTGATATCCGACACAGATATCTGGTTCTACAAATTGTAAACAGTTAGGTTTAATTTCGATTAATTTCCAGATATTACATCTGATTTGATCCGGTAACTTTTAATTATCCGCTAGCGATAACTGATAGCTTTTTTAAGTTTATATCTGTGGCATTAAAAAGATATCTGAACAGATAACTCCAGTTTTATAGAAATAAAAATTATACTTATAATCGTTATAATACCGGACACTTGGGTCGCGTTCTAGCCAAGCCTTTAAGAATAGAACGATTCAAAATAAAACCATTACCAGGTTAAACGTACATTTTTATTGAATCAATAATACAATTTATGTCAACCAGGGTCCACCAGTCTTTAAGACACATGGCCGCGCATATAGTGTCTGTCTTCAAAGAGCAACGTTTTGTTGAATCCCGCGCCATTCTGGCTACAGTCTTGTACTCCGTTTCATGAACCTTCAAGAAGATAATCAATCAGGTTATTAAGTAAACAAATACCAAAGTAGACGAGCTTTTCATTTACATTTTACCATTGAAGTATATTAGTGTGAGGTGGAACAACGTCGGTTTTTAAATATGGAAGCAATTCAGCTACTTTATTAGTTTTTCTTTGTCTTTTAGGGTAGAAGGCTAACAACTCGTCTTCTAAAGAGTTCGGTGTAGTTTCGAAACTAGGCAACTGTTCTTCATAGTGAGCCGTGTAAACAGACATGACATTATTCTTTATATTTGTAGCGAGTTCCCCGGTTACCCCAACCAAAACTGACTGGCCACCAGCTCAGTGGAGACTGCTAGACAAAAGTCTAATTAATGTAATCAAATTGGTGTTCTAATTGTAGGTCAATTAACGAGAAGGATCTCTAATGAACAAAAGGTTAGGAATATTTAATTGAACACTAATAGAAAGTAATTATACAAAATGACTATTGTTGTCTCATTGGTATAAGCCCACCGAATGTCTGCTAATTCACTGTTAAATGGGATTATGATTATACAGAAAATACTACTCCTATGGTTACGTAACCCCAAAAGAATCAGTGCACTGCCACTATGTGGAAAATGTAAAACAACAATAATAATATTTTGGTACTAAACTCGGATGACTAACTTAATGAATCTTAATCGTTCGCCACAATACTAAATAACTTAGGTATACGAAATACCGATCGCCCACTGCACCTAACTAACGCCACCTAGTGGAACGAATCCTTGGCTCGTGCAAGTGGGGAATTAATAGTCACAGTACTTATCTCATTGAAGTGATGGCGACGCTCATTGTCTCCTTTGTCAATTAGCAGCAACGGTGATCTTACGGCATGGCGATACGCTGGCCTTGGATATTTCTTACGTCGTGATATTCGAGGACTTGAATTCGTTAAGGCACGGAACGCGCTGCAGTCGCTAACTCACATGTTACGGCCAAACTAATATATTCCGGTTAGCATATACCGCGTGGAAATATCACCGCACCATACTGACGATTAGTTAGACAGAACTTAGCTCCACCGAGTTACGAGCAATTCTCTTTTATACAATTCCCATGGTTTCCTCGAAACCTCCACACCTGACCACGCCGGATATTAGTTCGCGCGCCCAGATTCTACGTCATGGGTTTCTTTTAAATACGGTCCACATTCCATTAGTATTCCATGACCGAGAGTTTGGAAAGTTTTGGGGAAAATACATAGCTATGACAACTATTTACAAGGCTACAACAATAGAACCAACTTTAGAGATCCTTCCAGAAATATTTACAAAGGGGATTATAATGGGTAGGCCCAAACTGATTTCACCAGGCTGGCGCCATTCAATCTACACTGGAGAAAAACAAGTTGGCCTAGTCCCATATGATTTTGAAAAAAAAGGCTAATTATAATTGAGTGCACTCGATGTTTCGTCACATATTCTTGCACGTGTTCTTTGGCAAATTCGATTTTCAGAGTAGGATTTAAAACTAAATTAACAATGGAAAAACCACCTTAAGTTACCATGGTGACGAAATAGACTATTATAATCTTACCCATAAACACCCAGTAAACAGTGCTTTGAGAGAGCTTGAATAATTTTTCCAATTTGTCCCTCGCACTTGAGCAAACTACTTTAATGCTACCCGTTGAGTTGCCGATTTGTCGGTCCAACTTCTCCATTATCCACACGTATATTGGCATAACCAAAGATATTGTGCAGTATTATTTTGATTGCGAGATACGGTTTGTTGCGGTGTCAAAGTCCTGAACGAACATCGTAAGTGAGGTCATTGCAAGTTACTTTTGAAAAAAATCGTTACTTTTAAAATAGCCATTAATGATTCTAAGCGCATCCAGTCACCATCGTCCAGATGGTACTATTGGAGATCTTTGTCGCTACTTTTAAACGCTGTCAAGGACTATATATGTAACGGTGACAATTCATTAGTTTGGGCGTATTCTATATTCTTAAAGGGAGTATCACCAGCAGGGAAAATATTTTTCTAAAAAATACGCTGCAGCCACTTTGGCGCTGATTCACACGTAAATCTTCTACGCTCGTCTCGCTTGGAAGATGTGGTTTTACCTCCAAATTCCGAAAATCTTATACACCCTTTAAGAACTAATTAAGACTAAAGTCAATATCACAGAAGCTCAGGGCAAGTTTAGGAACAATATTCTTCAGACCTTCGAACGTGTCTTTCAAGATTCACATAGGTATTGGCCTAATGGCCCTGAGCCGTTACGTAGATAGCACATAAATACTTGCCTGCTTATGCAAATGGCCTTTACGTATTATTGCGTAAGTTGAACCCCACCTGGTCTTTACCTCTAATATTAACTCGTTATCCGGAAGCCCGTATGCCAAGTTAAATTCCGAAAGTTTATCGCGCTTTTGCGTTGACAACCTTATTATCACCACTATACGTCTTAACTATGAGTGTAAAGTTATAATTGTAAGACCGGGAAATTACCCTTCCAGAGCAACTCATACGTACCTTGACGATTGAAGCACTTATTGACGTTTCATATTGGCGTCAGTCGTAGTGTCTGAAAGTAGGTCGACAAAGTCATCTTCCCCGTGTTTCGCTTCGGATTGTAAAGTTCTTAAAGGGGAACGGTCGAGCTCTAACCAGTTAGATAGCCCTATAGCCCATTAAAAACTAAAATTTATGGCGAAAACCGCGTAAAAATTATTAAGTGGTTAATTTTTAATAAAATAAAGAAATTTCGGGAAATCGAAAAGCGTGCGTCCGCCGCGACACCTGGTAAGAAGTCGGTGAGACAGAAAAACCACGTAAAAGCGCGCGCTGCTGAAGACGCAAAAAAAAAATTGCACGCGCGGCGCGTTCCAGTTATAAAAGACCTAAGCCTAAATTGCGCGATTTTAAAAGTTAGGATAGTTCGCAAATCGCTCATACGGGGTTAGGGGCGCTGGCGGCAGCCCCTAAGATGGCGGCGAAAATTCAAACCCAAACACCTGGCGTTATTTTTCGTTTCAACTTTTTGGGCCAAAAGCTATTTTTTCAAGACAAAAAAGGTCTTGTTAATCTTTTGATACGGAAATAAGGCCATATTTGGAAAAGCTTGGCCGTTCCCCTTTAACAGTTCTTAAACTGCGATATTGAATACATGGGCCAAGCATCCACCGCGGGTGTTAGATGAAAATTGAAAACCTGTTTAACGCTTTCTAGTTCTTTAGTGAAAAGTATCATTATTTGAAGCATTATCCATGGTGACACCGAGAACCTATTTAAGAAGAACACAATGTTTAGTAATTATATTTACGACTGCATATGACCATATCCACCTTTGTAATCTCTATTTCCTTTAAGAGCCTCACGAAACTGTCACAAATATTTTTTCCCATATGGCTAACAGGGAAATGCAAAAATCTTACCAGCAAGTCGTGGACCTCCCAAAGACTATCAATCCAATGACCTGTTACGACAATAAATGGTAGCAGCAGTCATGAGTGAAAGACGCCCTAGTCAAAGTTACTGGCTATTGGAAGTAATTGTTCGAGGTATCGTGGCAAATCTATATTGCGACCATATTTTAGAAATAATTCGATATAGCCATGGATAGCACAGATAACCGATCTGATATATTTTTAAATACTATTCATCTCAGTTAGATACTGATCCGACTTTCAATCTGAAAGGAAAATCTGATCTGCACAGATAATGACGTCAAAATCCGAATCCAATATCTGAAGTGACGCAAAAAAATCGGATAAGTTTAGTTTGTCAATCAGATATCCGATTTCGGTTTAAAGCACTACACAGACCAGCGTTCAATTTATATTCATTGTGAAAAGTTTGCCAGTGCGAAGCTTGTTTAAGCTTGAAACTGACAGTAAAATGTAATTGGATACACCTTGCAAAACAATTCTCTCAAATAAGATCGGGTTTTCCAAAAAGATGGCCGGGAGAAAACTCGTACCATATTTTTGCGAGCAAATGAGTGATGAAATTGGTTCAATAAATCTCTAAACTAATAGCGCGTATAAAGAATTTCATTATCTTAGGAGCCAACTATACGAAAATGTAGATTCTGATCAGACAGCGAATCTTTCCTCTTTTGCAAAATCGAGCCACGGCTAATGCAACATAAAATCGCCGTCTAAAAAAAAGAAATGCTCAGGAAAATGTTTAAGTTCCCTTCAGGGAAATGCCACTCTTTCGGATTTTTTTTAAAGATGGCCAAAATTTATCTTCCTGGGCGGCAGCGAGTAGGCTCGTTGAGCAAGCGGCTCGTGGCAAACGAACCGGATAATCATCGTGAAAACGCTAAATATTTTATGAAGGATCCAGGGAGACTGATAGCCGAGTTCGGCGGTAGAAACAAAATTCGGAAAAGACGCGAAATAATAGGCGGCATCGTTAGGCGGCCGGCGGAAGATCTGGAAAAGTGGAATGAAAACCCTTCCGGCTCGCGTGCGCCGTTGCGAACACGGCAACGAAAATGAATGGGACTCGTTCATTTTTGATCGACTACAACGTCGAGGAAATTCCTTAAACATCTAGGTCTTCGGTCTCCGCAAATTGTTTCGACGTTTAAGCGCCACATTGGGGCAAGCTGGTGCTGGATACGTACCGAGGTTAAGCTTGATGGAAACGAAGCCTCGGGTCTTTAAAGTGAAGCTATTGGGGTTTTCATATATCCTTTGGTTTTTATAATAAATTTCTGGCAAATCCCTTTGGAAAAAAACAGTAATGACTGCCTCAATCAATATGAAAATATCGCGGTCTTAAGGATAATCGTTGTACAAAGGTAATTTCTCTTGGGCGAACTGCTTTGCGTATTTTTGAGGAATACCTACTAGATTGGAAGTTATAAATTCCAAATTACATCACTACAAATGTAAAGAAAATTGATTTATTTAGTATATGGTAAGAATCGGTTATCAGAATGCTTCATATTTTAACAGTACATTTTATTAGAAGCATTCCCGATCACATTTGTTTTACGGTATATTTTAAACTGATAATGAAGTCCCTTGTGGTATTGCGTATCGCAATACTTTCAATAAGTTTTTAATCAATATTCCCAATTTGTACATTTCGATCTTGAAAAGGAAAATCTTCTTAAAAATCTTGATTTTTCTCTCGCGCTTTCAAATCCCGTTGTATCAAATCCGCGTGGCTTTATTTAGTAAGTAGCCCGTTTCTTCGGAACCTCCAAAATGTCAGCATATTTGAATGATAACCTAACTCCGCGAAACTTTTGGGGTTTTCCAGTCCACACGACCTAGATCGAAACAGCGAGTGGATTGAGAAGCGAAAAGTCTCCGTTTGTCGAATTTAGTCTAGATTTCGAACCGCTAGAATCAAAAAGATTTCGCTAGCACTCGCAATTTCTCGAGACTTTTTCAACCAATAGAACTAAGAGCCGGTTGCCGAACGAAGTGAAGAGAGACGAGTGGAAAAATGGCCCCGGTCCATCGTCCACGCCCCCGAAACCCCCGCGGGGGAACGGCCTAAAGTGGTTCCGATAAACTCTTATAAAATATACAATGTCGACGACCCTTCGCTATAGCTGGCAAGAAACTATTCAAATTTTATGTACGGTTAGCACATACAAAGTGGCGCTTGTCTTCTCAAGTTTCTACCGTTTCTGGAGCGCGAGATATGAATTTTGCAGATGACGTCGGAAGGACGAGAAAAATATCCGAATGCTGGAGATGAGACCCGTCATATTTTTTGACTACACTTACTTCGCTAAAGTCTAGCGCTCCTGTATTATACTCTACTATATGTCTATTACCATGGGTCTATAATATTGTGCCATAAGTTTGTCACTTCGTGGAATATTTTACTGAGAGCTAGTAACAGAGTGACGTCATCACAAGAAGTAAATCTCCCCCTAGCGAGGCGCTGTCAAAGGCTACGTGTGACGCGGGAGCGAGCGGACGCAAAACGGCGACGAAGCCCGTAATATACAGTCTGTCTTGTGAATAGCTCTCAATAAAACTTTTGAATGTGAAGAATAGGAAGTGTCACACTTATGTTAAATATAATACACTTATGCTGTTACCCATACTGTTTTGAAATTCCAAGACTCGAAAGTTTCTGTAAGAAAGTGATTGATTTATAGTGGAATGTCTCGAGACGGAGACAAACTACGTTGTGGACTTTATTCTAGAAGGGTAAATAAAAAAATAAAATTGAATCCCCTGCAGCGATGAAAAATATACTCTCTATACCTGTCTGAGTATGTATTTTGAAATATACACATTTATATTTGAAACGCGACCATCCAACTATTTTTATTCAAACCAAAAATGAACTGGCGTAATCAATTTGTACCACTACAATCCGAAAAGCACTTTAAAGCTACAATTTCCCCAGAAACTATCCTGCATTAAACATTTATTTTTGGCTTGGGTAAGATCGGAGCTTTTTAAATTTTTAAAATTAGGCTGTTGGTTCCTTAGTAAATGCGTCCATCAATCATATTATCTACCAATCATACGGGGAATGTCATAGCTGCTTCGTATGACCCATCATACAGGGAACGTCATAGCTGTTTCGTATGACCCATCATACAGGGATCGTCATAGCTGTTTCGTATGACCCATCATACAAGGAACGTCATAGCTGTTTCGTATGACCCATCATTCAGGGAATGTCATAGCTGCTTCGTATGACCCATCATACAGGGAATGCCATAGCTGCTTCGTATGACCCATCATACAGGGAATGTCATAGCTGCTTCGTATGACCCATCATACAGGGAATGTCATAGCTGCTTCGTATGACCCATCATACAGGGAATGTCATAGCTGCTTCGTATGACCCATCATACAGGGAACGTCATAGCTGTTTCGTATGACCCATCATACAGGGAATGTCATAGCTGCTTCGTATGACCCATCATACAGGGAATGCCATAGCTGCTTCGTATGACCCATCATACAGGGAATGTCATAGCTGCTTCGTATGACCCATCATACAGGGAATGCCATAGCTGCTTCGTATGACCCATCATACAGGGAATGTCATAGCTGCTTCGTATGACCCATCATACAGGGAACGTCATAGCTGCTTCGTATGACCCATCATACAGGGAACGTCATAGCTGCTTCGTATGACCCATCATACAGGGAACGTCATAGCTGTTTCGTATGACCCATCATACAGGGATCGTCATAGCTGTTTCGTATGACCCATCATACAAGGAACGTCGTAGCTGCTTCGTATGACCCATCATACGGGGAATGTCATAGCTGCTTCGTATGACCCATCATACAGGGAACGTCATAGCTGCTTCGTATGACCCATCATACGGGGAATGTCATAGCTGCTTCGTATGACCCATCATACAGGGAACGTCATAGCTGTTTCGTATGACCCATCATACAGGGAACGTCATAGCTGCTTCGTATGACCCATCATACGGGGAATGTCATAGCTGCTTCGTATGACCCATCATACAGGGAACGTCATAGCTGCTTCGTATGACCCATCATACAGGGATCGTCATAGCTGTTTCGTATGACCCATCATACAAGGAACGTCATAGCTGCTTCGTATGACCCATCATACGGGTAATGTCATAGCTGCTTCGTATGACCCATCATACAGGGAACGTCATAGCTGCTTCCTGTGACCCATCATACGGGGAATGTCATAGCTACTTCGTATGACCCATCATACAGGGAATGTCATAGCTGTTTCGTATGACCCATCATACAGGGATCGTCATAGCTGCTTCGTATGACCCATCATACGGGGAACGTCATAGATGTTTCCTGTGACCCATCATACGGGGAACGTCATAGCTGCTTCGTATGACCCATCATACGGGGAATGTCATAGCTACTTCGTATGACCCATCATACGGGGAATGTCATAGCTGCTTCGTATGACCCATCATACAGGGAACGTCATAGCTGCTTCGTATGACCCATCATACAGGGATCGTCATAGCTGTTTCGTATGACCCATCATACAAGGAACGTCATAGCTGCTTCGTATGACCCATCATACGGGTAATGTCATAGCTGCTTCGTATGACCCATCATACAGGGAACGTCATAGCTGCTTCCTGTGACCCATCATACGGGGAATGTCATAGCTACTTCGTATGACCCATCATACAGGGAATGTCATAGCTGTTTCGTATGACCCATCATACAGGGATCGTCATAGCTGCTTCGTATGACCCATCATACGGGGAACGTCATAGATGTTTCCTGTGACCCATCATACGGGGAACGTCATAGCTGCTTCGTATGACCCATCATACGGGGAATGTCATAGCTACTTCGTATGACCCATCATACGGGGAACGTCATAGCTGCTTCATGTGACCCATCATACAGGGAATGTCATAGCTGCTTCGTATGATCCATCATACAGGGAACGTCATAGCTGCTTCGTATGACCCATCATACGGGGAACGTCATAGATGTTTCCTGTGACCCATCATACGGGGAACGTCATAGCTGCTTCGTATGACCCATCATACAAGGAATGGCATAGCTGCTTCGTATGACCCATCATACAGGGAACGTCATAGCTGTTTCGTATGACCCATCATACAGGGAATGTCATAGCTGTTTCGTATGACCCATCATACAGGGAATATCATAGCTGCTTCATGTGACCCATCATACAGGGAATGTCATAGCTGCTTCGTATGATCCATCATACAGGGAACGTCATAGCTGCTTCGTATGACCCATCATACGGGGAACGTCATAGATGTTTCCTGTGACCCATCATACGGGGAACGTCATAGCTGCTTCGTATGACCCATCATACAAGGAATGGCATAGCTGCTTCGTATGACCCATCATACAGGGAACGTCATAGCTGTTTCGTATGACCCATCATACAGGGAATGTCATAGCTGTTTCGTATGACCCATCATACAGGGAATATCATAGCTGCTTCGTATGACCCATCATAAAGGGAACGTCATAGCTGCTTCGTATGACCCATCATACGGGGAATGTCATAGCTACTTCGTATGACCCATCATACGGGGAACGTCATAGCTGCTTCATGTGACCCATCATACAGGGAATGTCATAGCTGCTTCGTATGATCCATCATACAGGGAACGTCATAGCTGCTTCGTATGACCCATCATACGGGGAACGTCATAGATGTTTCCTGTGACCCATCATACGGGGAACGTCATAGCTGCTTCGTATGACCCATCATACAAGGAATGGCATAGCTGCTTCGTATGACCCATCATACAGGGAACGTCATAGCTGTTTCGTATGACCCATCATACAGGGAATGTCATAGCTGTTTCGTATGACCCATCATACAGGGAATATCATAGCTGCTTCATGTGACCCATCATACAGGGAATGTCATAGCTGCTTCGTATGATCCATCATACAGGGAACGTCATAGCTGCTTCGTATGACCCATCATACGGGGAACGTCATAGATGTTTCCTGTGACCCATCATACGGGGAACGTCATAGCTGCTTCGTATGACCCATCATACAAGGAATGGCATAGCTGCTTCGTATGACCCATCATACAGGGAACGTCATAGCTGTTTCGTATGACCCATCATACAGGGAATGTCATAGCTGTTTCGTATGACCCATCATACAGGGAATATCATAGCTGCTTCGTATGACCCATCATAAAGGGAACGTCATAGCTGCTTCGTATGACCCATCATACAGGGAACGTCATAGCTGTTTCGTATGACCCATCATACAGGGAACGTCATAGCTGTTTCGTATGCTTCTACAAATCCCATATAGCTACAGCGAAGCTATAGCTAAGTGCAGTGTGAACTGGCCTCTCGGAAGCAACGATCCAAATGAGAAGCGAACGAAAAATTGCCACTCGAATCGGGAAATGTATAGTTAAGGCCAGTATGGATATATTGATTGTACGAAAGCGAGAGAAACCTGTTAGGTTCGCGAGGCAAAAAAATAAATCCTGGTTCTCGGGGAAGTGGATTTCAAACTAAAACGCGTCCTTCTAAAGATAGGACAAGGCTGAGTGATTGTCTAATTAAAATCTGGAATTGTTGAAGTGAATATTGGACCGTCCACGAACGGGTCAACAAAAAAGGTTCGGGCAAAATTGTCGGGGCAGACGTAATCGAGCGAGATTTGTCAGGTGGAAATCTGGGTTCACTCAAACACGAATAACTCGCGACAAAGGATGCTGACGTGAAAGACCCGGACGGGATTTGTTCCCAAAAAATCTCTTCCTGAAATTAAACATTTCTCTGATTTGAAAACGCGAATGTGAAATTGCGAAAAGCTCATTCCCTCGTTGTGTTCGATCGTTTCTCTTTACATTTTCTTTACTCGTTAAATCTTGAGCGTATGGTATATTTCCAAAATTTTGGAGGTAACCCAGTAGATCCCAATCGGCGGGTTTCTATTAAATGGGAATTTTGTTATGGTGTAAAACATTTAGTGTATATATTAACGAGATTTCGTAAGATTGAATGAATGTAATAGATTTAGACACGGTTTTCGTCTCACCGTGGTCTCGAGGAAAAGCATCGTTGTGTCATGCAGAAAGTTTTGGTGCGAATCCCCATTGGGGAAGGTAAGTTTACAAAAACTAAGCTACTTATAATTTGTGTTAAAGGAAAAGTCCAGGTTGGGTAAAACTTGGGTCTATTTGAAAGATCATGTTTAAATATACTCAAAAATATCAATCGTAAAATTGTATCTTTTTTTAATGACGATAAATTAATTTTTAAACGAGCGAAATTTACCCGCCAAGCGAGCTGCCATTTTCTTTCACCTTCCCTCCACCATGGGCCAAATAATGATAAATCCAGGACATGACTCTATGCGAAAAACCTGTCCAACAGCGCTAACACCCGATCACTATTGCCCCCTATTGGGAAAAACGCGCGATCGCGGAACTACGTCATTTTGGGGGCAAATTTTTTAGGGACAGTTTTCAAAAATAATACACGTGGTCGTCGTAGTAAATATCCTGGAATATTTATTCACAGTTATCATATATAGTGTGGTTATTAAAGGAAGTACTTATTTTTATACGTACTAAGTTCATAATTAGTATAATATATATAATTATTTAATATTAAACATATACCTTCCTAGAATCGTTAAAATTTATCAAAAAATGAGGGGCCAAATATGGCAGGATTTTCGAATTACAACCGCCACTTATTTCCGAATTCCGACTCAGTCATCACTAGATGGCGTTCGGGAAACCGGAAACTTGCTTGATTTTGCGCCCAATTATTTTTATTTTTTCCTCCTTTTCCCCCCTACTAAAATGGCCGCCTGTGTCTTTTAGTGGACGGCCGATTTAGTACGCGTGAAGGTACCAGAGTCATGTCCTGGATTTATCATTATTTGGCCCATGCCCCCACAGACCGCACGCGGAGTAAGCGCGCGCAGGGAACAGAGCGCTGTTATAGCGCGAACAGCGCGTGATTTAAGTCCTAAAACGTCACCGCGAAACAAAATGGCAGATCGCTTGGCGGGTAAATTTGGCCCGTGTAAAAATTAATTTCTCGACATTAAAAAAGATACAATTTTACGACTGATATTTTTGGGTATATTTAAACATGATCTTTGAAATAGACCCAAGTTTTACCCAACCTGGACTTTTTCTTTAATAATCATTTTTAATCCAAGCAGATGCAGAGTTTGGAAATGTAGTTTCCGAATGAAGTTTGAAATACAGTAATATTACGAAATCACGCTCTAGACATATTGGATATGTCAGGTTAGGTTCAAAAATCTAAGCATGACCAAAGTTAAAAATAGGGGTTTTGGGTGGGAAAAATTATTTTAAGAGAATTGGCTTTTTTTGGTAGTAAAATACAGTACTTTTAAAGTAAGTGTTTTTTTTTTAATTTAACAATCTAAAAATATGGGTTTTGGGTGAGGAAGAAATAATTTATCGGTAAGTTTCGTGTTTCTAAGGGCAAAAGAGGAAAATTCAACAATTAGGTTAGGTGAGGTGAGGTTTATTAAGTAGTAAATACAAGTAAAAAAAATATGGAAATTAATTTTTTTTTGAAAAACAAATTATTGACAATTATTGTACATCGCAATGTATATTTTATGAAACCCCATCGAGAAATTTGATTTACCAAGGCAATTAAGTCAGTTTATGTAAAATGAACCCGCACAATTTGACGAGGTTCTATCGAATGGGATTCGATTAAGCGTGACATTCGATCTAATTGGTCAGGGGCGAAATTTTGAGTCACTATAGATTTAGATGACGTTTTCCTTCATTGTTAATTTTTTATATTTTATCTGAAATGATGGCTAAATTTGATTATCGGCGTTGGATTTATCCTGAGGTCATTAATCAAACCGGGTCCCACGGCGTGACGGCAGGTGATCAACAATGGCGTGCGATATTTCGATCAAAAATTAGAGCTTAAGGCGTCTAATTGTAATCCATTAATTACGAGATGCTAGTGTTCGGTGACCAAATAAGTATAATCGTCCAATAGGTCCTATGCGGAGGCGTATAAATTATCCCATTTTCGGCTCGGACTCGTTATTTCGTGCAATGGTTGACGGGTGAGAGTTTTGTTTTGGGAGAGAGTAGAAGACGAGCCCCGAAGACAAAACAAATGAGTCGAAGCTAAGTGATTCCCCGGGTTTCTCCGAATAACTCCGTTCCTAAGACTTACACGCGGGGAAAAGAAAATCAGGAAGAACAATGAGCCGAACAAAAGAAGATAAGACTGCAGCCTCGCATTTTATTCTTGCAAGCTGTTGCTCGGAAATCGGCACGGACTACATCGCGTTAGAACAGACGATCCTGGTCGCAATTTCTCGGCAACAAATTGTCTGTAAGGGATCTATAACCGCCGCTCTTCGTTATCATCCACTATAACGGTATTGCATCAATGTTCGATTTGCTTTTACCTTTGCATTATAAATCATCTTAGACGTATTTTCATGAAAATTGTGACGGTCAACAGTTTTTTCTATAAAATCGGGGAGCATGAAAATGGGGTGAGCGAAATCATGTACCCGCCGCGTCACGAAAGACGTCATTTACTACAAAATTTAAAAGCGCCGTGAATTTTGACGAAATTCTTAAGAATTTTCTAAGCGGGTAAGTGGGGTATTTTATTTTTCTTTCACTGTTGACGTTCTCTGTATGATGTATGATATTTTTAAGTAAATAATCAAGTTAAATCTTTAAGATTAACACATTATTTTAAGTGGTAAAATTCTAATTAAATAACCGACTGACATACTTTTAATTAATATTATGGCAATCAGATACGACGTGTAGCTCTCTAACTCGAGCCACTAGAGGCTGCTTACACGTGTTTCCCTAGGCCAAAAAATCTCCCCCCATTCCCCTAAAAAATGACGTTTTCGTGACGTAGCGGGACCCATCTCAAACAAATTGGGCAAGCGTAAATATTTTATTGAAATAACTATTCACTTCTGATATAAATATCAGGTCTTGCTACATATGCTATTTCCATGAATAAATGAATAAATTCATGCTATTTCTTAGCATCAAACTTAAGAATAAATAGCCTACCTTTAATTTAAACAATTCCCAACATCACCAGTGACAATAGTTAACCGCTAAGCCTTAGCCAGAAACTATGCTGGCAGCTGCCACAATGTTTTGGTTACTCTAATAATTATTATCTCGAGCGACCTTGAGATACCCAATTAGTCTATAATGTTGGAATTTTAAAATTAAGGTTAGCTATAAAACTAATGAAGGAATGAAGTTAATTAACGGAAGATTTCTATTACGAACGATAAGGCTTCTTTATTATGAAATTTTTATTAAACATGAATTATTTATGGTAATTAATTAACACAAATACAATCCTGAATCCCTAATCCAATACTGATTTGTAATCTAGTTAACTTACTTTCTAAAATAAAATACCTAACTACTTTAGTCTGTCTCTTTAAAGGCAAATTTATTTTGAAACTTTCGACACGAAAATGGATCGTATAACAATAATTTCATTAAAATAAGATCATTTTCACTTATAGCTATTACAAGCTTGAAAGTAAAGCGTGAATATTACAAGCTTGAAAGTAAAGCGTGAATATTACAAGCTTGAAAGTAAAGCGTGAATATTACAAGCTTGAAAGTAAATCGTGAATATTACAAGCTTGAAAGTAAATCGTGAATATTACAAGCTTGAAAGTAAAGCGTGAATATATAACGATGACCAACTTTTAATTAATAAAAACTTTGAAGAAAACCACTACAGATAATATTGGGCGAAAAATCACTTCTTCTTCTCAAGCTGTCACTAACACTCCACTCGTTTATCATAGTTAATCATAGTCGAGGTCGAGTCCGGGAAGAACCTCCGAATCGATTGGCCCCGCGAACTTACAAAAAAACGTTGAATTGGCGGATTTTTTATTTTCAAAATTTTTAGGCAAAATCGAACACCATATTGTGACGGACTCGAAAGAAAAAGTAAACAAGTACGTCGCTAGTATGCCAAATCATATAACTCCGACATAAGAGGACAAACATCAATCTAAACAATCGATTAAAGAGCTAAGCCTTTCGAAAATGATGAATTTGGATCCAACTGGAATCAAAATGCATTCAGTCGTATAAAATTAACTTTTCCAAAATCGTTAAATCTAGATAAAACTCGAGAGGCTGACCACTATCCGTAATCGGTGTACAAGCCCGTAGCTTTGACTGTACTATAAAGTGATTACGTAATCGATTACAGATTTAGCAGTACCAAAGGCTGTACACTCGCTGTAATCGGTGTATAGAATTTAAGGAAGTGGTTAGCCCCTCTATAAAAATGGAAATAAATTTGAACAACGACGGATACACCATGGATAAGTATTTTTCTTTGTGCAAATTAAAAACTAATTTTACGAAGACACAGTTTTAATCCAATTGCGATTGTATCAAAATTTTTCAAATTTTAAACTCGACCCGAACAGGCCCGATAAAATTGAAACCTGGGCGGACCCGAAAAACTTGCACTTTTTTTGTTTATAGCATACGCTTGTACTAAATGCTAGAGCAGCCTCCCAGATTCAAATTTTGTCAGTAGATGGCTCTTGGAGCTCTTTGAGCAACAGTTAAAAATTAGTGAACGTGCCAAGTGGATATAATTAACACGTGATAATGATTCGCTTTCTGTATGTAGAGATTTGCTGTTGCGAATAAAATAGAAACTTGAAGGCCCGATCACTAATATATAACAAGTCAGCCCAGGCCGTAATATTAGTTCCACATCAGTGTATTCGAATGGGCAAAGCCATACACCCTTACAAACTAATACAAAGCTTTTGAGGATTTGTGATTTCTTATCGTTGGATATATAAATTGCCACCCTAAGTGAAAGGGTGGATGCCGCCCACCATCAGGAGACCCGGGTGGGCAAACTAATATAAAAACTGTTGAGCCCATGTGATTTCCTATAGTTAGATATACTATTTACCATCCTATGTTAAAGAGAGGCCACCGCCCACCCTCAGGATACATGGGTGGGCAAGCCAATTCATAAGCTGTTGAGGTCATTTATTGACTTAACTTGCAAGGTAATTTGACAAAAAGCTATATTTTAAATTTCGATCTATTTGTGGTAGAGCTATAAACGGGTAGTCTTTACGTGAACTTGTAAGTTAATATACCTAAGTTTTGCGAATGGTATACGGCAAAGATTATCGTAATAAAAATTTACCTTCATAGATATAAAACTACATATGCCCGAATGCCCCTAGTTTTTGGATGAGTATGGGAGTCCAATAATTAATAATGGCGGTACGTAAGTGTGTGAAGGGAAATAGAGTCTTCAATGCTTTAACTTTTTAAGCGTACGCGTGTTCTTAATAATATAATACCTTCTCCCGATAGTGACTTCAATTTATAATTGTTTCTCTATGGTTCTATTGCTTTTATTACCCAAAAGGAAGTTCGTCAGTGTGGATTGAACTCGTAGTTTGTCTTGAACCTTTTGTTTGGTGTAACGAGTGATGAAGTTTTTTAATGTCTCTTGTTGATTTATTTAAATAAGAAAATAAGTATCTCATTGTGGGGCTTTTAGAGCATTTATAAGTACATATGGGGAAGAGGGCATTTAAAATTTTCGAGCTCGTTTATTCGAGTACTCACTTTCGAGCGAGGCATCTTAAGCGAGTACGCCCACCTACCACTGCTCACCACCCGAACATTTAAAATTTTCGAGCTCGTTTATTCGAGTACTCACTTTCGAGCGAGGCATCTTAAGCGAGTGTGCCCACCACCCGACGCGAAGTTTGAGGTTCACTTGACCTTAAATTCCGAAAATATACGTAAAATAAGGCACAAAAACGGACGAGAATTTCGACAACTTAACTAGACAACTCCCCCCGCGCCGCTAAAACTTACGAGAATACAGTAGAAGTTCCGAACAAATTTTGGGAAGCTTCCAGTGGCCGAGAGTGTAAAGGCGTCAATAATCGGAGTTTTTGACTGTGAGTTCGAATCCCGGTTTCGCCAAAACGGCAAATTATTTTCGCAGCGCCATCTGCCGTGTCGTTGCTTTCCACACCAAACAAACACACACACACACAACACTTAACGACAATCCGTCCATAGCAATAGTCCCACTTCGATATATATATATCTCGATGGGGAACTAAAAAGTCCGACCCGACCCGACCCGCCAAAAACTTCGATATCGAAAACCCGCCCCGCCTAGAGGCAGGCTCGGGTCGGGTTAGCCCGTCTTTAGCGGGCCGAAGACTCATCTCTAATGCAAACATAAAGATAGTATAGAAATAAAGCTACTCTGATATTTTGTTTAAATAAAAGAGCAGTTAGCATCAAAGATTTACGCTTATCGATCTAGAAAAGTATCTATGGCGGAGTTAAATAACGTTTAAGTACGAGGCCTGTTGAACTAAATACATATATAGTTTAAAATATCACCTTTTTTCTGCTCAGCGTAGATCCTTCAACTTGGTTCCTATTATGTATTTAGTTCAACAGGCCTCGTACTTGAACGTTATTTAACTCCGCCATAGATACTTTTCTAGATCGATAAGCGTAAATCTTTGATGCTAACTGCACTTTTATTTAAACAAAATATCAGAGTAGCTTTATTTCTATACTATCTTTATGTATGCATTAGATATATTTATATATATATATATATATATAGCCAAGCGCGGGTCATCTACTGCGGCCGAGAGGAATTTGATAGGATGGTTAGTTTAGTATCAAGAGGAACATTTCTGTATTTATTGAACTCTTTCGTGATTTCTATATGTTTAATAAAAATGGAATAATTGCTTTAAACAAATTTACGACAACATGTTCATAAATGATTGTATTACCGCTACAGTTTTCCTTTTCAGAAGCGTTGAAGTCGAAGGGGGGGCTGATTTCACCAACTCAAGAGAGGTTGACTGAAGTACCCAGCGGCGAAACTTCAATTCCATCCTGCTATTACAAATTGGAGGCTATAGTGACAACCACTAGACCCTAACGTACATGTACGTAGCTTGCCTTAATAGTCGTTTAATTCGCTTGTAGCTCACATCGAAGAGATTATACCCGTACAGAAAATCGTGTAATAAAAACGTTAATAAGTCAATATTATTGATCAATGTGTACGACATTTTCCTATACTGAACTCGTATAACATTCAATGAGAATTACTAGCGACAAGGACTCTAAAGAAGGCTATAGTGTCGTTTTGAGTCCACTCGCTCTCAAGTGTCAAGTAAAATATTTCCCGAAGAGCTATAATTTTTGAATATTTGAAAAATACGGCGTTTCTTTAAACATTAAATAGCTCTGCACAAGTTATAGTGGTGTAGAGCCTTAGAAACGCTTTCTGGAAATAGTTGTGAACTACCCTCGTCTGGCAATTTCCTTTTTTAAACTGCGATATTGGTAACAGCGCTTTTAGGAAACTATTATTTTAGGATAGTGTCTTTTACCAAACGGTGTTTTTGGTAACAGCGCTTTTAGAAAACTGAGTATTTTAAGATAGTGTCTTTTATTAACTGCGTTATTGGTAACAGCGCTTTTAGGAAACTATTATTTTAGGATGGTGTCTTTTACAAAACATTGAAATAGCGATAACTCATTGATTTAGTTAATATTTCGTTTACAATATTGCTATATTCGTCTAACGACGTAAGTGAACTTAGCTATATACAAAAATCGATCCTCTGGATGACGATTTAGAAATACCGAATACCGAAAATAAAATTAATTTTTCTTGTTGTAACTACGTGAAAATAAAAGTGCCTACTATTCCTTGATTTTGCTTTTCCCTGAACTTAGTCATCATTATCTAGGCCTATTTTTATTATTAAAAATGCTACAACTGCAGCTGCCTGGGAATTAAATCAAAAACCAAATATTTTGGCAACTTCGATCTCGAAAGTCTGACTTAAGGCAACTTTTATTTAAATGCTAAAAATATAATTGTGTAAAAAACGGACCCTTCAACGGTACAAGTACCATCAGGTGTCTTCCAAAGTACAAGTACCATAAGCTGTTTTATGTAGTGAAATAATAAAATGAGTAGTTTTTAAAATCAGGGTTTTTTACAGTACCGTCAAGTATCCACGAAATTACAAGAACGGCTCCTCAACAATACAGAAAGTATCCCGTGTCTCCAACAGTACCACGAATTTTAACCCAAACTAGTACTATACCCGATTAAAAACCCTATCTGGTATCATTCCTTGTCTCTAAAACTAAGTATTACCTTTCGGTTTCTCCAAGACTAACAAATACAACCTTCTTTGTCTTCAGAACTAACAAATGCCATGCGGCGTCTTTAAGAATACAAGTACTTACACGATTTCAAACATGAATATCGAACTGCGTTAGGTAATCTAACCTCAGTCGCTAGGTAGGATGGGAGGGGCTTAGTTATTATGACGTTGGTCACGCTCCGCCGCTCAAAAATTGTATTGAAGGGAATCGTTTTGAAACTTTACTAGCTTTCAGTGCCAAGGCTTAGAGCGAAATTTAGTTTCTAAAATTTTAATAAACATCTTTTTGATTGAACGAAAATAGGTAAGAATATTAATAATAAATTCCTTTATTTATGATTATCAATTGATTTTGTTGTAGTAGAGGTATTTTTCTAAGAATCACTGATTCACTAGTCAATCTCTTCACCGGTTAAATCACACAATCCCGAAAACGTTTGTGGATCGAGTCAACGACAAACGCCGGTAATAATCAGCTAGGCTAATACCCAAGGCACCACCTTGGGCTTAAGTCATCAAGCGACCTTTATAGTACAGTCGTTCTAGGGTTTGACCCGGAACTCTTTGCAACAGAAATGTTTTTTGGATTTTTAGGTAGATATAGTATAGTTAGTTAACACATAAATTATTTACGTGCGTAACTTTATGCACATTTTTTTTACGCGCGAAAAACGATTCGCTGTTTTCCCTCTTTTTAGGCATATCTGGAATTGCGGTTTTTCAACTATTACGGTGAATCTACTTGCCGTATTGACGAAATATTTTGAACTGACATAGAAAACAGTATGTTGGACATGAATAACATGAAACACGCGTAAAAATATAAGGACGACGTCATAGATTCAAGATGGCGGACCACAAAACTACCAATTTCATGTTGTTCGGCTAATTTTCATGTTTATTGTTACACTGCGATACGTATATAAAAATTTATAGAATCTTCAATCTATGATGGTCATCGTTATATTTTTACGCGTGTTTCATGTCACGCATGTCCAATATACTGTATTCTATGTAAGTTCAAAATATTTCGTCAATACGGCAAGTAGATTCACCGCAATAGTTGAAAAACCGCAATCCCAGATATGCCTAAAAAGAGGGAAAACAGCGAATCGTTTTTCGCGCGTAAAAAAAAATGTGCATAAAGTTCCGGGTACACCCCCTTTTTTTGCTAGAACGACTGTACTATTAAAGCCATTAATTCAGGTGGCTGGGTTACAATGCGTAGGAGGGTTTTGGCGAGCCCTGCATGCCACGCGAGCCAACAACTCCCTACACTAACTATTACCGTTAACCTCCTGGTTGGCTCAATTGATTACGTAAATCATAGAAAGGGTAATTATATAGTTCGAAATTCATGGTTGAAATGAATACATTCATGCTAATAATTAACACTCCTTGTCTCCATATTTTCCACAATCACAATCTTTTTTTTCTATGACAATTAGACCTAAGCTGACCACTGTAAATCAAAATAACGTGTCTTTTTACAAGCATGGTGTTAAGTGCATGGCGTTAAGGGTTGGTGGATAATTCAATTTCTGGATTTGAATCGCAAGAGAGGACAAAATGGTGGTGTTACGGGCGAACGCTACCCCAACAGTTAAATGGTAACAAAACCGTCCACAAATGAAGACTCCTATTTAATATTTAAGAGGCTCAATTGGGCTTTCCACCTACGTCTTTCGCTCGTTTATTCTAATATAGTTTATCCAAAGCTGATCGAAGGTGGTTGTAGTCTTTATCAAGGCTATATAGACTCTGGAGAAGGGATAATATGGTTTATAACAATTGAATTTTCTCCAGCCTTTGTAAATTTTTTATAGATTAAATATTGCGAGCGATTATTTTCCAGATATCCGAAGGCTAAGGTTTTTAGTCGCAATAATCAGGGGCGTAGCTAGGGTATGCCAGATATGGCACGTGCCATGGATGCCACTTGAAGGGGGGCGCAAAATGACCAAAAATTAGAAATAGTAAAATGAAAAAATTCAGAAACATTTCTAAAAACATTTATATCTTCAGTAAATACTTGTGTTTTAGCCTCTTTGAGAAATATTACATGGTCTGACATTAATACAAGATTGCCGATTTCTGTTCTTGCCATAGGCGCCATTTTCCCTAGTTACGCCACTGAGGGGCGTAAATAGCGCCCCCGCAGACCCCACGGCGCGGGGGGGCCCCGAGAACTAGGGGCCCCCAAACGTATATGATTAAAATCGGTGCTATTTAAAAGGGCCCCGAGTCGTTTTTCGCGGGGAGGCCACGGAGGTCCTAGTTACGCCACTGACGCCACTGGCAATAATGGAGAGGGTAAACCGCTCAATCGTCAAGCTCAATTTGCAGCGTTTCAAACTCCGCGTGGCTCTGTTAACCTCTCTATATTTCCTTTAAATTGAATATCCCGCAATACCCTGACGATAAAAAGAAAATGAAGTAGTCAGCTTGCGCGGTTAAGATTTTTCTCGTCGAGCAACCACTTATTTGAAATGGAACGGCCTCGGGATGACCAATATACTTTTCAAGCCTATCCAGAGAATCCGTCCAGTCGCTTTTTTTGTTGTTCTACGGAGCGAGGCTCATCTTTA
Organism: Leiobunum rupestre; assembly: GCF_980474605.1. Classification (NCBI taxonomy): domain Eukaryota; kingdom Metazoa; phylum Arthropoda; class Arachnida; order Opiliones; family Sclerosomatidae; genus Leiobunum; species Leiobunum rupestre. The sequence goes on from NC_143387.1 coordinate 38,139,923, forward strand.
ACTGCTCCAACGAAAACACTTCACTGAGAGAGTAATAAAAAACTTTAATTATGACTCGGCAGAAAATAATCGGTTTGAGGGTTTTATTTTCCCCGAGAAGGAAAACAAACAACGATTCTTTCGCTTTGTTGGACACGTACTCAACAAATACACTTCTTTTTCTTCGGTTTCGTGGTTGTTATTTTTGTCTTCTTTCGATGAGGCCATTACGAATTACTTTCGCTTCGAATTAAATGACTTTTTGGGACGATGAAATTTACTTCTTATTTGGAATTTTCCGCAGTCGAGGTTTCAATTCTCACACCAAATCGAAGGAACTATCTAGGTGGAATTCTTATACGTTTACGGTTAAAGTACCTCGAAATTAGTAATTGGAAATTAAACCGTCCGTACGAATGAATTTGCACGAAGAAACAGAAGGGGGAAACGTTTCAGGTTTCGCGAGAAACGAAGCGTCGGAAGAATCAAATTACGATCCGATGATTTTTGGTTTGGTTTTGATTCCTGCGGCCATTTTTAACTTCTTTCAACAAAAGTGTTTAAAAAATAGTAATAAACAAGGTAGAACAATGTAGTACCTGTTTGACGATGTTGGGGATCGAAGTATCGTAGAGCCTTTCAAAATTTAGGTTTGAATCCCAAAACGGTTTCAAGTAATATAATTGAGCAGCGTATACCGTAGAACGAAATGAATCGTTTATAATCAATGCAATTAGAATAGACTTCTTCATATTCTAAATAATAGCTAATCCATTGGTCTCAATGCATTCTCCCACAACAAGTGACCTATCAGTGGCTTAAAGGGGCTCCAAAGTTCGGTGTCAAAATGTGTGTAAAGTCAGTAAAGTGCGAAATTTACGGTTGACTCTGCCCGCCTCTGCCAAGCGAGTGAGGGGTTGAGGGGGAAGAAAAGCATGCTCAATTTTCTTTTTTTTTGCCACCGAACTTTGGAGCCCCTTTAAGTACTAGAGACACATTTTCTAGCTACGCCACTGTAATATGCGCTACGACATGATTTGAACAAAACTAGGGCCATCAGTTACCTTAGTTTCTAATAAATCTAGTGGAAAAATCTGAAATTAGGTGATCCACCTTAAATAAGGAACTTTTTACCTCCTTTAAATTTCATCCAATAATTTATTAATTTTCTAAATTTAAAGCCTGATTCTGTGCGTAGCACGTTTTAATAGATGCGTTAGTACGAACACGAGGATGGTCGTGGAACATTGAACACTCCATATCCACGTGTTTCGCCCTAATTAAAGCGAACTCTACTACGTCGATCGAGTCAAGACGAGGCGTTCATTGGCCGCGCGGTGAGATGTTTTAAATTCACGAAGGCTGTTAATTAACGAAATTAATGGCTCGATTAATTCCGCAGCTAGGTTTCGCGCAATGCGGTTCGAACGAAACGTCCCTTTAACGAGTTCTCGCGGCCCCCATTCTAGTTTCCGTCCATTTTCTTCTTTTCGATCCCGATGCGGGACTGACAACTAACGAGCGAAATTGTACGTGAAGCGAGCCAATCGCATTTCCCTACTTTCCCTTCAATTCTTCGGAAATTCGTTGAAACCCCAGCGCTGTTACACCGCGTTCTTCCTGGCCCCAATCAGTTCACTTCAACGGTGACTGCGGATACAATGCAACTTGGCGTCACTTGAGAAAGATACCGGAAATTGTTTTGACAACCTTTTTGGGGACTAGAAATATGGTAAATTTTTACTTAAGCTTATTTTGTTGCCCATAAAAAAAGGACGCCTTTCGAGAATTTTAACCCGGGCATTACTCATTTCTGTTAGCTTGTTACACCACTTCCCTGCACAGCCCGGACTGGCCATAGGGCAGATCGGGCAAATGCCCGATGGGCCGGTCTAGTCAAAGGACCGTGCTTGGACACAATCATGTAGTGTTTTTGTGGTTTTAGGTTCCAGTTCGGGCCTCGGTGACTTAGTATCCCTTCTCTCCCAGTAGTTAGTTTTTGTTATAAGTCGAGCGTTATTTGGTATCGAAGGCCGTCAAGCTAAAAGATAATATTGAGTGAATGGCCTAGATCAGGGGTGCCCAAATGGGCAGTCTTTAGTAAATGGCGATTTCGACCTTGAAAATGGTGATCTCGACCTTCAAAAGGGCAATCTATTAAAGTGAAAATTTCGGTACTCTTGTGGTGTCTAAATAGATACTTACATGTATCTAGTAACTTTATTTTTTTATTCTTATTAACGCGGTAGTTAATGAGGAATCAAAACGTCCGGAATGCAGAAAACGGCATAGGCCGCTTATAATAATATAGCAGACAACACTTACGACGAACGTTGCAGACGAAACATTCTGCATTCTCCCCTCCACCCCTCTCATAGCTTCCACAATACTAAATTGTAATCATGGTTAACGAATGGATTCCGGACGTTTTGATTCCTCATTAAATGTTTTGGGGAAAGAGAGAAAGCTTCTGAAAGCTGTAAAATGGCAGCGGCTGCGTTCGCTCATTGATCGTGTTACCGCTCACGATAGTGCTGCCCCCTACCAGTAAAAGTTTTGAAGATAGGAATATTTACTATTATTTGGGTGCAAATACGGGAGATCAATACAATCAGGTAACTTAATTGACCCGCTCACAGACCAGGCACGGGGTTAATGAAATCTATTTCTACATCGATGGGATTTTCGATATCGGAGAAGCGCCATCTATCTCTCAACCATAATTTTATTCGATCTATTAAACCGACATCTTTTAAGTTCATATAAAATGAACAGAAACGTAGTCTATGTACGGTGGTAAAGGGCTCGTAGATTAACTAATCGGAAAATATAATCAATTAAATTTTAAAGATTCTTTGGAAGAAATGCCGATAGATGGCAACTCTTAAGGCTAGTTTATATTTATTAGTCTCCTGACTGTTTAACCCAGATGTTAAATTAAAGGGACTTTCAAGGGAGAGCTGTGGGGAGGTTGAAGTCCAATTAAAATACGTCATTTGGTCGCCACTCGCCGCATTTACAGAGTTACACTCGGATGACGTTTCAGTGACGTTTTTTGAATCGACTTTATTTTGTTTTATTTTGTACAGACTAAACGTAGAACGAAATATCTCTACTCATAATCTAGTGTAACCTATCATAAAGATAATTAAACACTAAATTGTGCGCCATAGTACAGTTAATATTACTTAACAATAGATATTTAGCCCGGTAGATGACGGTTAGATCAATAGAGTACAATTGATTTTTTTTATTCAATTTGGTGCGCCCCCTCCCTTCCCTTCGAACTAAAATCCTGTCCACACGACTGGGTTAGATCGAGAGCTATTAAAAATATCGGCGCCATCTGTTGTTAGTTTTTGAAAAATAGATCAAATAATACGTCAATATTTAAACATTTCTTTATTATCATAAAAACCATAATTTACATAATTTAAAAATAATCTCTATTTCCACAAAAATATGATCCGAACTACCTATACGCGCTTATCTTCCAACTAGAAGCCGCTGGTATCCAGTTGGTAACTATGACGACTCGCAAAATGTAGTATAAAATATTAAAAACTAGCACACGTCTGGTTAAGTTCCATGGAAGAACTCACTTTACAAGAGCGTATTTGCTTTGAGATATATTTTCGTGATAAAGTAGACTCTGATTAACTAAATACTTTAACGCTCGGATATCAATAGCTTAAATTAAGAATGTATTTATTTATACTTATAAATGTCTATAGGGGCCTTAACTAAGAATTAAAAACCTGGCCAATTTGACATTGAAGGGGACGAACACATATGACCAGATTCTTCCTTAGAAGTAGAAAAAAATACATCCTTACAAAAATGTTAGTGGCCAGTTCGCAATGCCACTCTAAACTTATCGCTCCACCTCTAGCGAAATCTGGAAAATTTATTGCCTTCCCAAACGGTGAAACATGCAAAGAAACGCACGTCTAGGAACTAAGGATGCAACGGATCAATTCTAGGAACCGGAACCGTTAATATCGAAAACCAATTGAATGAAATCATTGAATAGTCTAAAAGCTATTTAATGGCTGAGAGCAAGAGTAAATGTTTCACGTAATGTCGCCGAAGGTGGGGTGGCGGAGTAGTTAGCACTTTTGCCTCGCAGCAGGGGAGCCGGGTTCAATTCCAGCTTTTGCCACTTGATGGAAACTCGAATACACGCCTTCTGCGTAGAGTTTGCAAGTACTCTCCCCACTGGTTAAAGGAGTTTCCCCTTACCATAAAAACTTGTTGAGGCTAACGTTAATAGTAAGTGTAGGAAGCTGTTGGCTCGCGTGGAATGAAGGGCTTGCCACCACCCTCCTACGCATTGTAACCCGGCCACTTGTACTAATGGCTTTAAAAGTCGCGTGATGACTTGGGCGTATGGTGGTGCCAAGGGTATTATCCTAGCTGATTATTATTAAAAGAAATATATATCAAATTTGATAACCGGATCAGATATTTGTTAAAATATGATAACCGGAACCGAATTTTTATTATGATAAACGGTTTTTAAACGGTTCTATAACTTTTTTACCACTATCTAGTGCATATTGAAAAATTTACTAATTTAGTAATTAAACTTTCTATTATTTGTTTTTCATACAAGCCCATCTTTATCCAGAGTAAAAAGAAGCAATAAAACCGTATGACTAACTAACGATCTCTTGTTTCGCACCATACAACAGTAAAGAAAAACACCACCTACGTATTTTCAATTCGTGGGGAAAGTTAAAACAGGCTCGTCCACAAAATGTTTGCCTAGAATCCGGCGCAATCGGCGGCAGTGGAATTTTCAACGCGAACTCGCAGATTTTTCTCTACTATTTTAAACATAATAAATTTATTTGATAATTTGGATGAAATTTTGACTTTACAGATCATTTAATACTAAAACACACCGGAACCGGATCCGGAACCGAGATAGTCCAAAAATTTGGAACCGTTGCATCCTTACTAGAAAGCATTTTTGACAGCCTGTGCCACAACTAAACCCAACCCGTTCGCGTTCGGGAAAACACTATCTGACCACTTCGGTTCATTAACTGATAAAAGAATAATTTAACAGCTCTGAGTAGCGAAATTTTGTAAACAAAATGCTTGAAAGGTATATAGCATAGTACAATATGTAACGTAATCATTCATAAATATGCCTTAAAAGCATTCTTGTTAATGAAACCTTGGGTACGTTCAGCAGCAGTCAACGGAAAAAAAACCGATGGATTTATATTTTCCACCGATGAGCTTTTTCGTCATAATGACGTCGTAAGTTGCTGAACGCTTTTATTCAGTCATCGGTGTTTTTTAAAATAGCGTAGCATTAATAGTAGTTTTACGTCAGTAATGACGTCAGTCATCGGAAAAACCGACTATTATTTCGGTGACTTCGGTGACTCAGCACATCCCGCAATGCAGGAAGGCCACAGGGCTTCAGGGGGCCCTGTGCTAGATACCCCGAAAAAAGTTTCGTGGGGGGCCTAGGGTGTCTTAGCTACGAGACTGAGCACAAAATTTTTAATACATTTCCATTTTTTGGTCCACTTATTGTGTGTTACGTGTTCAACAAGGTCTCATTGAAATTTTATACAGAGGCATACTTATGATTGATTATATTGCATATGATAGCAAAATGGAGTTATAAATCTATAGTATAAATACTTGGAATGTTAATTCGTCTGTCTAGGGGTGTTAAACATTTAAATACATTAAAATAATTCAATATTTCATGATATGGATTAGCGTGAGAAAATGTTGTTGAAGTTTGGTGATAATCAAAAGAAATCCAATAAAAAAAATTTAACATTCAACATCGTGTTGGTTAAACAGACTCAGTTAATTTAAGAATATGAACAAGTGTCATTAAATAAAAACTCTAACTTAATTTTTCTTCCCCCGAATATATTTGTATTCGGTCACTAAGTAAGAAACGAAAGCCACTACGACCATGACCATAAAGATTATTAGTTTAACGTGAAAACGCAGTGTGGCGCTGTAGGCAAACGCTATCATTGATCCCGCGTCTTCGGCCATGGCGTAAATAGTGAAGCTCACCTCCTTCTCGTCGGGAAACAAAGTAGAATACATCCCTATAGAAATAACGAGAAAAGCACCTTTTAAAAACATTCCTCGAATGAGAATCTAAGTAGAAACTTTCGCCGCTAGTGGCGTGACCGAGTAAAGGCTAGTTCCCACTTGGCGAATTTTCGAGACGATTAAAATTTTCGCGCAACGAAAAAAGACGCGTTTTTTCGGTCGTTGGGGAAGCGGTTCTCACTTAAGCGCGAAAATTTAAAAACGCTGAAAACAACTCGCGCGGGTTTTTAGTAATGTTTTAGGCCTAACATAAAACATCAGTTCAAAATGAACCAAATGGATGTTCCTGTTGATAATTTCAATAAATAAACGATTCTATTCGTGAGATAATTACCTTTATTTCAGTATCTTGGTCAAGTTGGCTGAGCTGCTTTTCTAAAGACCTAGGCTTAATAAGTGACGGACGGGAGCGGAATAGATCGAGGGAACGCGTTTTCTGATTGGCTGAAGCTTTTTATCACCAAAAAATAGAACATTCGCGAGATACCGCGGAGACGCGACTTTAGGGGCGAATTTGAAAAAAATCGCAAATTTTATTCGCGAGCGTCAATTTTCAGCGCGAAAATTGTTTTTTTCGCTAAGTGGGAACTAGGCTTTAGAGATACTTTGAGCAGACGGCGCCTGATTTTCGTTTTAGAAACATGCATCGTCATTCGTTAAGACTACCAAGGGAATGAATACTTGATCTCAAGACTACCAAAGGAATGATACTTGATGTCAAGACTACCAAGGGAATGAATACTTGATGTCAAGACTACCAAGGGAATGAATACTTGGTATTAAGATTACCAAAGGAATAAATACTTTTCAAAACTATCAATGGAATAATTAGGCGCCGTCTGCTTAGAGTTTTTCTTACTTTGGTCGTGGCGAAAGTTTCTTCTTAAATTGCCATTTCTCGATGTGATTCACTTACCAGCAACTTGAGATTCCCAGACAGCGTTGCTGACTGCTAAAAGACACGGGACTACGAAGAACAAGGTTACGTGTTCCGGAGTTGGTGACCACCATAGTAGGATACCCAAGACGATAAAATGGATAATTAAGGCTAAGACGAAAAGCGGAAGTCGTCCAACCCAGCGTCCTAAACGACCGAATGTCAGGGAACTGACGCAGCAAACCACTCCGAAACCCATCATGCACAAACCAACGTTGTGGATGCCCCAGCTACACGTCACGTACGCCTGAAAAAATAGACAATTACTGGGTTTGATGATAAATTTGTTCAAAGGTTAAGTTTAAGTTGATATTGGGTTAATTTAACACAAACCTTACGTTTTGCAATCAATGGGAAATTGCAAAATTAAAATCTGTTATTTGCGCTATATTTCATTGAATCTCCACGACCACTTTATAGTCCATTGGACAATTTAATATCTAGTTAATTTTGTCTTGTTTAAGTCGGATTGTTCGTAGGTTTTCTTTTACTTTAAACTCTAAGGAAATTATTCAATTTCTAAGAGTAAGAGTTAAATCTAAGTTCATGTTTAAATTTGTTAGAAATCAACATTATTTCATCCAAAAAAAATCAATAAAGAGTGGTCGATGTTACCAAAATTGAAATTTCGGGTTTTTATGGATAAATAAATTGCAAACTGGTAGTTTCTCTCTAAAGATTTATGGATATTAAAGGGAGTGCCACCTAGGAGCAACAAACACAACATCCCACACAAGAAGAACGCAACCCGTCAAAAGTCGTGGATTTTCTTGTGTACATTTTTCATTGGCTAGACGCTTTAGCGCCTGCTGCCATCGGAAGCGGAAAATTCGGGAATTGTCTTCCCTCCCACAAGTAAAACGTTCAGCGTAAAGGCTCGTCCAATGAAATTCGTACACAACCCTTCATAAGCGTGTTTAAAGGCTAGCTGCGTTCTCCTTGTGTTTGTTGCTCCTAGGTGCCACCCTAGCAGAAAATGTCTAGCTTCCGTTACTACTCACTCGTGGCGCGCCAGTTAGAATGTAGTAGAGAATCCTGTAGGTGTAGCGCGCGCGTATATCTCCCAACCTAATTTCTATAGACCTGGCAGCTGAATGGGAAAGGACATCGCACTACTTCTATGGAATTTTGCTTTCGACATATTTTTTCAAATTGAAACATGTTGTTAAACTTGATCATAAGTGTATCACATTATTGCATAAGTGTGACACTTCCTATTCTTCACATGCAAAAGTTTTACTGAGAGCTATTCACAAGACAGACTGAATTATGGGCTTCGTCGCCGTTTTACGTCCGCTTGCTAACGCGTCACACGTAGCCTTTGACAGCGCCTCACTAGGGGGAGATTTTATTCTTGTGATGACGTCACTTCATTACTAGCTCTCAGTAAAATATCCTCTATTGATAGTGAGCCCGGACTAGCGACGTTCGAACGTAGAACGCTAACCGATGGGAACTTCTTTTAACAAATAGACTACACTAACAATTGTAAGTTTTGTCCACTTTTGACCGCTGATACTGGACAAAATATAGGAGCTAGGGAAAAATGGGACAATATTGCTCCTTTGATCAAGCTTAACAAAATGTTTCAATTTGAAAAAAATCTGTCGGAAGCCAAATACCATAGAAGAAGTGCGATGTCCTTCATTGCATTGGGAATAGTACCGCTAGAATGACTAGGCGCGTTCGGTATTCGTGTTTTCGCGAAACAAATTCTGAAATTTCGAGTTAGGGCACTCAGCTGTCAACTCTGTCATTATACGGGTAGCGCCATCTATCTATATTAGTACTATTAATTCAATTGTATAGTATATACTGCCGTGCAAAGCACAAAAGCATTAACGACCAAATTTTCGATTTACAGATTTTGGTTTTATTTCACCTTATTTTATACGTTAAATTCAATTTTGAACTAATTTTAGAATTTAAAGTTTTTGTTCTTAGAGAAATGACTTGTTGCAAAACGCATTATTTTAGGTTTTTGAATTATTTTCAAACCAAAAACGCATTAATGTGTTTATTTTCTTTAAAAGTCAAATCAAGACGCATTTTTCGCGTTTTAAGACATAAATAGTCCAACAAATACGTGGTAAAAAGCATTTTTTTAATGATAATATCGTTTGGCCTGTAATTTGTTTAGTACCAGAATATAATTTGAGTTGAAAAATCCAAGTGTACTATATAAACTTGAAAGAAGTAAGTTGGGGTATCTTAAGGCAAAGAAAGTTTGAATTTCGCGGGTTTTCTCCATATTTTGGTTTTGGTCGTTAATGCTTTTGCGCTTTGCACATCAGTATAGTTCTCGCCGCTAACAGCGGATTTGCGCCACCAACAAATGATAGTGTTCTCAATTTTGGAAAATTTGTTTCGCGGAAGGCAGATTGAAATGGTCATTCTAGCGGTACTATTCCCAATTCAATGATGTCCTTTGAATTTTTTAATACGTTGTAGACTGTCCCGTATTAAATCTTGAACTTCTATGCTAGATTTAACGTGAAGAATGAATATAGTGTTTTACCATAATCGTGTATTATCCAATTGTTGTTACTTGATTTGTATGACCATCTCGTTAAAGGCCGACTACATAGTTATTCGGTTTACTCTGTCTTTCACTGGAAGCTGGCTCGCTGCAAGATACATATACAGGGCCGTCTTTACATATTGTGAGGCTCTGGCACTTATTATTTTGAGGGCCCCCTATGCGACGAGATAGCAAGTATGGGCTGTAGCCGAGTACTCTTCAAGGTAGGGCAGGGCGAGTAGAAATTTATCATTTGTTTTTGGTATCATGTACGGCCACAGGGTGGGATAAATTGCCCCCCCCCCCCCTTCAGTGAGCTATTCCCCCTTGCCTTTCTTGGGTCTAAGTTTTTCCCGTAGTTATTTTCGATTAATTGTGGGAGACTAGGCTATAATACCCAAAAACGAACCGTGGCCCGTCCGCACAAACGTATTACTTGAACTGTCGTTCTTCGTTTTGGGGAATACACTGCAGTAGAGTAATTACTTCAAATGTGTCTTATATCACTTACGGAAAGCTCGTTCATTATCATTTATCAAACCGTTCTGTGTGACCGCCGAGCGAGTGAAGCGAGTGAGGTCGCTATATCATGTTGGCCATGTTGGCTATTGGTCAAAAACCAAATATTTCGGATTTTAGAAATAATTTTTCAAATTTATTTTTGAAAATGACCGGAAGTATTCGAACAAATACCGCCCGGTTTGAAAATTTTAACTAAAGGGAACTTTTTATCATATACCAAATATCAACGTTTTAGCTTGAGGAGTAAATTTCCATCGACTATGAAAGAGTGGTATTTAACAGATGGCAAATAACATGATATAAAATGGGAAAAGTTGTTAAATATTAGGAAATAACACTACAGCATAAAATGGGAAAAGATAACGTTATGGAATAGCTTTAACATCTCGGCCCCATCAATCGTGGGGTGATATAAAAACAATTCCTCAGTTACTTTCTCCTCTCCAACTTTTTAAACGGGCTACTAGCATTGCTGATATAATTTTCTTACGTCTTTTCCATTGGCTTATGCTCTGGGTTAATAAACACGTAAAGGCATAAGTAACAAAATATTATATTTCCTATTACCCAATGCAACCTTTTGCTGATATTCTGTTTCGCCAATGACAACCTAAATCATTGTGTTGCTAAAAACTGACACCGGTCCTAGAATAACTTAGTCTTTGTAAGTTCCTGGTAACAACGCGCGGGAAATCGTTGCTGTTAGCCATTTTCAACTTTTGATGAACGAGCCCAGACCCTTTGAAAATTAAAACACTTTCACAAGCCTAGTATCAGAAGAAAATTAACTTCTGCGAATATAAATAACGCTTACTTTGGAAAAATAATGATGTATATTGAATCATAATTATAAACACTCGCTTCATTCTTTAAAGGGAATATAACCTCTGGTATTTTGGTCGCCATCCAACGGTTTCGCTGTTGACCGCTTCCTCCTATGGCTTTAGAGGCATCGGCGCTGCTTAGTGGTTTACTTGAGAGGAAATCCTTAAATTTGCGGGGTCTCACATACAGATCGCGTTGGAGGTTATATTCCCCTTAGAGTATTTTTTTTTAATTTGAAACTTAAATGCGTTTACGATAGTTACTATCGCCATCAAACTAACCTGGCATTTACCGGCGAAGAGTTTAGGTAGGGAAGAGTCTCCCCTTCCAAAACTTTCGATTACACAATCACTGTCACATACTTTCCTTCGCAGAAATCGTTCAGTGTAATACTTCTTCGTACTATGCGATTTATGCTATAAGTAATATCGTGAGCTAAGGAAATTTCACACAAAACAAAGGCAAAGATACAGGAGCTAAATGTTTTCTGTTAGGATACAGTATATTTTCTTTTTGCCATAATTATTTCATACACATTCCTTAAAGAGATAAACAGTTCAAGATAATGCATTATGAAACAACTTAACGCCTTCTCTCAAACACTGCAAAAGTTTCAGGGCTTACGGGCGAAAATGTTATGAGAATGCCAAATAATTTTGTAAATTTGACAAAATCAAATAGTAAAAATGTTTAAATAAAATACTCGGTTTTCTGAAATTCATTGTTTGGTATTTCAGAAAATTAATAACAAAACTTCGATCCGCCGGTGGGAATTGTAAAACCGAAATTTAACTTCATAATTTAGTCGTATCAAATAGTGGCAATATCTTATACGGACCTACTTCAAGGTCGTGTGACGTCAACTTCGCACTCTAAACATAGTCACCCTAAACATTTGGCTGTGTCCGGAAAACTGTTGGTGAGAGACAAAGCCGGTCTTAGGGCAAGGCGAATGAGGCGACCGCCTAGGGTCCCGCGGTAAGCGCTGCCTTCAGGGGCCCTAAGACGATTCAATGATTCGAATTTGATTCCGGGTAAACTTTTATGAGTCGGACTCGATTCCAGATTCGAAGATGATTCTTTGATTCCGAAAAAAATTAAGATTATCGGTCAGATTCCTGTGACTTGGAATATTGGAATCAGGTGTATAGCAATTTTATGAATTTGTTCACCGAGCGAGCGAACCCTATTTGTTTAGAACATTTCCTCGGCAAATTTGTTATTGGGGGGGGGGAAGGGGCCTCACACGCCCTAACGCCGGCCCTGGTAAGATAAAACAATTTATCGAAGGTAGAAATCAGCTCCGACTAAATATGCTCGCCGATTGCAATAAAATGTCTCCGTTAAATAAAAAAAGTAAAACCTTTCCTTCGCTTAGCCATTATTGCAAATATGAAATTTTAATGTTGAATGGTTTTGTTTTGAGCCCGAGGGGGCCCTTTTCGAACTCGGGGCCCTGGGCCAGGGCCCAGGGCCCAGGGCCCAATGGTAAAGGCGGCACTGTACATATGCTATGCAAGCAGCCAACTACCAGTGAGAAACAGAGTAAACCGAATAAATATGTAGTCGGCCTTTAAGGTTTAAAAATCGTTTACTTAGCCTTGACTAATCGTTTTGTAAAAATTAAAAGGAAAAATAAGAAATGTATTATTATTAATATTGTTATCCCTGTAAATAGCTCTGCAAAAATGCCGAAATATGATTGGAGGGATTAGTTTTCAGGACTGCTCGAGGTATGGATTCACTAATTAGCTTCGCTAAAATATGTAACTTAATGTGAAAAGCTGAACGCTTGGTCTTACGAACGCCACCTAATGGAATAGGTGGTTTTCTGAACCCAACAAAACCCTCACCATGGTTACGAACAGAGATATCGTGTGAAATAAGTCCACCGTTACCATGGGGATGAAATGGGAAATGTGTAAAAGAATTGAGGTCAGTGTAGAGATTTTTCGTTTGAGGTACATTCTTTAGTGTATCTAGATCGTTAATCCAAACTCAAAGCACACGAAAGAGACTTTGGTTTTCAACCAGAATTTTCAAAAACACCAATGTATATTTCCAACGCTCTTTTCTTTTGGAATAAGCTTAATCGTAGTTTTGATGGTACCTTGAAAAGACGTCATTAAACGGATGTTACAATAACGTGGAAACTCACTTTAGTAAATTCGGCGGAATAGAACGATTTGAGAATGCCCCGTTGGATGCTGATGGGCAGAATGGTAAGTTGGATGGGATCCTTGAAAGCTTTGACAGTCTTTAGGATCAAATATTTTGGATTTTGTTGCATGGCGCGCGACTTCTCCATGTTGTCCAGAAAGAAGAAAATGACCGCGGCGCCCAACCAAGCCATGGCGACGAAGGCCCCGAATAGGATGTAAAGTTTGACGTTATCCGGGCGCACGAAATTCGCGTTGCCTTCCAGGTCCACGTCGGAATCGCCGAAATGTAAGCCGCACTTGTCCAATTGGTCCTCCGCGATAGAAGTTTCGTTTGCCGGGGCTAAAATGAAGTAGGACATGACGTTGCCCCAGACGTAACCGAAGTAATAGAATCCGTAAAACAAACCGAATATCAGACTAGCAGTCGATTCGATTGAGGTATTGAAGTTTTTGGCCCACTGTTCCGAGAGACCGGTTAGGTACGTGCCCTTCGCGGCCCAAATTGGAACCATGCCGAAGCCACTGATGACGGCGGCTGGGTACATGCTGTACCACTGGGCGTCGAAATTCGCGAAATAGTAGATGCTGACCATGAACAGCGAAAAGATCATACTGTTCTTCAGTCCGACCATTCCGATCAACACGGGCGGAAGGAAAAATTGCGAAACGATGCAACACAGCGTTTGTACCGTCAGGGAATAGGTACCGAGTCCATTTTCTATGTTGATACTCGCTTGAAGTTCCCTGGAAGTTATACGGATTATCGTTTTAGTATTTTTACACCGAAGTTAAATAGTAAGGTTAACAAATAAATAACATTGGGAGATTCAGTTAACTCGAGCTCAGGATCTTGGTAATTTATAATTTGGAATTAATAAGCGAAATTCATTAATATCTGACACAATCGCAGTTAGACGAAAAAGCAGACGAGGATGGTACTTTGACGTCACACCTCAGCGTGACCTTTATTGTGACAAGTACCATTCTAATAGTTAATTTTAAAGCCGATAGAGGGTGGTGCTTATTTGGGCGGCTTTTGAAACTCGATTATTTGGGCGGATTTTGAAATTCGATTATTTGGGCGGCTATTGAAACTCGCTTATTTGGGTGGCCATTGAAACTCGCTTATTTGGGTGGCCATTGAAACTCGCTTATTTGGGTGGCCATTGAAACTCGCTTATTTGGACGGATATTCAAACTCGCTTATTTGGGCGGCTACTGAAATTCGGAATACGCCCCAATGAAAATGACACCTAGGTAATTCGAAGGTTCAATGTGATTTATTTACCTGCATGGTAGGTAACCAAAAAGGTAGAGCATGACGGCGAATCCTACAACCGCCAAATTTTTGAACATCCTGGCCTTGGAAGCTGTAGCTACGGCCTTGTCCTGATCCATTTCGAGAACGGCTTTGCTATTCGCCATTTCGGCTACGCTAACTTCGTAGCTTTGTTTGCTCTGGATTGCCATGTTTGCGGTTTGAAGCAATGTTAGTCGTTCCTGTTGAGGACAGGCGAGAAATGAAACTTAAATCAAGGTAGTTCTTTTAGATATAACGCCGTTTTGCGTCAAGGAAAAAACATTCGGTTGCTTGTGACAGCTTAAATCATGACGAGCTTTCACTATTACAACCTTCAACGCAACACTCGCGTGTCTGACATTCCACATTCGGAAACCTACTGGGGAATTCCTTGTGGGATGTGAATACTACGCGTCGTGTGGCACAGCTGCGCAACTACACTTGCCTCGCTTTTGTAAAACGTTAAAACCAACCGAAAATTAAATAAGATAAAACCTAGAATAAAACCGGCCAAACTTTTCATACAGACTATAGAGCTAGTTCAGCAGGACTAACAACTTTTGTTATTCTTTGGCTTCATTGAATTCGGCTTATGTCCTGTCTTTATATGAATATTTTAGAGACGTAGCTTTTAGGAGTTGTAGGAGGGACCCTAGGTGTTGAAGTATGTTTGGGGTTAAGAATATTTTCATGATCTAAGTTTCTTTTTAAACCCTTGGATTTGAGACTAGTATTTTGCTTATTTGCCATCATACATTTATAACAAAAATCATTTAAAATAAGAAAAACGGCGGGAAAGCCGGAAATTAGTTAAGCCTAGGCTAGCACCTACGCTACTCCTAAAAATCGACTGCTCTCAATTTCTTACAGGCTTGCCAGATAAATATTTTTCTCTCACACGAAAAACCGACCAAACGTTCATCTCCTCCGAACTCAAAAGGGGGAAAGCACACCAAACCGATTTTATAGAACGCTCTTACATATATCCCAGGATTAAAACCACTTTTCCCCTATACTTATTTTTACCGAAAAAAATTAAAAAAATTACTAACACCGCAATCTTCCTGTTGGTAATAATTTTTCATATTATGGAGGCACGTTACTACCACTACTACTACTTGTTTACGAATTTCGATCCGAGTTGCGACGTTAAAATAAGGTCATCTTGGTGTTATTTCTCTGGTGACATCGTCGTGAGATTAGATTTCCACTCGCGGGGTCGCTAAAGTTTAAACTCTTCATCTAATAGGTTTGAATTCGGGTAAAACTAATGGAAAGTGTATTATGAAATACACACATTTTGCAATCTGTCCGTGTAGCGGCTTTTCGCAGTACGTGTTGTCTACGCGTGCGCGTGATATGTCGTACAACTCTCCGATATGGCGTCGTACTAGCGAAGATAACTATTTCTACCGTTATTGGCGAATACATTATGAACACGACATTTGTCCATATACACTAAGTCCGCGAAATCTATTTCATCAAAACATCCCGGGAATAAATTGCTGGTGAGTTTTGACTATAACTGCGGAAAGCTAAATAGTACCTGAACATTATTTACCTGAATCGTGTAGTGCCAGAAATAGCTCGAATTTACATTGCTCGGTAACTTTTGCTATTTGAATGCTATATTTAAAGGAAACGTATGCTAAAATACGGATATAATTTATGGAAGACTAAGAGAAGATAGATTGATATTCGGTTAATTGAAATGGCGACATAAAGCCACGTCGCTAGCGGCAAACACGAAAAACTCTTAAACTGCTAGATGTTCGTCGTTTTTTGATTTATCATAGTAGATTTCAACGTATTTAAGTGCTGATATAAATAACGAAAACCAACCCATTCGAGTAAATGTTTACTGGTTAATTTCAACGACTCTAAAAGGAGGTCGAATCCGAGACGTTTGTTTCACCTGGGGCTCATTCAAAATGAAGTATAGAAAAAGCGTCTAGAAATTGGTAGTAACCTTACCGGAATGTTAGTTTACGCTGTCGGTTCCAACAGTGAAGAGATCGTCGTCATCGTAGTCGGTCAAAGCATTGTCAGCGCGTCGAGTCCTTTATAGGCTACAGTCCGCTGACACTTGACTACGCGGCGAAAGATTTTAACGGAAAGGGAAGCGTTTTTTCAATTAATTCGCAGCCTTCAATTCGAAGCTTCTCTACCGAGAGCCAAATCTCTCGAGCCAGTTTTATTACAGTCGAGGATCGCGTACCCTGTATGACAATACGTTGAGCGAGAAGAGAATGGGGAACTCTATTGGAATCTTTGAAATTTGGAGTGTTTTTCAGACGCTATTTCGCGAATTAAATCGAATGATTATCTCGTCCGGGCGCGGACGTGCTCGTCAAATAGGTTTTGTTTATTGTCGACATTATCTAGCAAATAATTGCGTTTGGTAAAAGCGCTTTGATGTATGTAGAGCCATTGTATTGTACTCTGACACGTGCGGTTACGGGCTTATGGGGGGTGGACGCCCACCAATGTTTCTTTGTTTGCCTTCAAAGCGCGGATAATAGGGAAACAGATGTTGCGCTAAGCCAAACGCGGTAATTATAAGAGTCGGAAGTCGGGGTTTTTTAGTCCAACTACCGACTATCCCTCCCTTGGAACTTTAATTAGCGTTGTACGACGATAATGAGGGTTCTCGATATTTCGACTTCGTCAAACGATGGCGCCACGGGGCATCAAGTCCCTTTTAACGCTGCTAATACTAAAGCGGGTAAAAAAAACTTAAAATCGGATTCTGGGTCCCTATAGCGAACGCGAAAATGGGTAATTAGGTATCTCGATCAAATTTGGAACAAGTGGAAGCGGGAAATATCTCAGGTCGACGTGAAAAGTCATTTCAATTTTGAACTGCGTCTATCGGATACGCGTAAGTGAGACGTCCTCGTTAAAAATTAAGCGAAATATGTAAATAAGGGGGCGGTGAATCAAAAGGATAATATGCTGTTGCGACGACTTGTCTCGTTTCTGTTCCGTTATGTTTGAGGGTAAATTTTTAAGGTCACCGATAAAATTATATTAATTTTATTTTTTATTGAATGCCGATTTCCCGCGGCCTTTGCGGCGCTACGTGTAAAGGCTAGTTCCCACTTAGCGGAAATTGCAGTTTTCGCGAAGCGAATTGACGCGTGCGAGTGAAATTTTGTGAATCTCAAAGCTACGACGAAAATTAAATTCGTCGCGAAAGTCTCGAAAATTCGTCAAGTGGGAACTCGGCTTAAAGGAAGGATTTTTAATTATAATTTACGCGTCTGCGTGAGTTCGTGTACGACGAAACGGCAGTTGAATCATGGTTGACTACTCCTATCTCGTTAAACTCCAGCCGCTACTAGCGAGCTATAAAAATGCCGCGCGACGTCACGTGCAACGTCAAACGCTACAGGAACTCCTCTTAAGTGGCGCCATCTTTAGCCGATTTTGTCACAATAATCTGGGATAGGTATCGAATTAAGACCAGAAATAATCTGAGACAACTAGAAATTAAATCGTACGATTGAATTAAATATTGAAATTACTTAATTTAAAAATATTGGTTTAAATTATATAACATATTTCATTGATTTTATGCAAATGTACGAAATATTCCAATAGGCCTCTCCATAAAATATTTCTACGTGCTTTCAATGTTTTCTATAAGTCACACACCTACAATTTCGCTAAGACTAAACAATAAGTGGGCTGTCCTGTTTGCATTTTCCGGTAAGATTTCCCCAAGTTACACGGAGCTTGGGTTAGGCTTAGTGACTTCGGAGTTCAAACTGATTTTGATTTATTTTCGATACTAATTAAATGAATTATTATTGCAATACTCATATCAATTATTTGAAAGAATTGTTAATACTTAGATATTTATTAGCTAGTATTTTATGATAAACAACAATCTTTACCTGATACGCTACTGTGGCTGTCAATGAAATGTTAAGCCTTAGTTCACGAGGCTATAAACTCTAAAACCTTATCAAAACCGTACAAAATTTTTCGTTATTTTAAATATTTAAATCCTCTTCTCTTATGACTAGTTAAGTAAACGAAATACTTTTACACTTTAAACATTTTATATAACCGTGACGTCAAGGTTCGTAAATATGCTCTCTTTCTCGTCGTCCGTACCTCAAAGACAACACTGCTTATAAGACATTGTGAAAACCGACAGCGTGATATTCTTCAATCTAAACTATTGTTGTATTATCTAATATTTTTGATATTTAGTTTTCTCATTAGCCCATTACAAGTTTTAATTAGGGACGCATCGATATGGGGTTCAATTCAATTCAATTCAATTCAATTTATTGAGTAATAAAATAATTTGGGTTATATTACAGAATATACAACGTTAAACGTCAAAATATAAATTCCGGGCCCCCAAGAGAGCCTTTATTACTGTAGATAGCTATATTCTTTCTGAGATAAACCAGGGTGAAGTATACCTGGATTGTTCAAACCCGGGCCCCGGCATCCCCCCTCTCTTGTCGGGCCTGCATGGTAGTGCATATGATAAAATCTTTCTAAAAGACGGTTCAGTGCACTGTCATACCATTTTATTCAAATTTTTCATGAATAAAGGTGTGCAAGAACACATCCGAATATTTTTCTTTTCATTTTACGTGATACATACTTCTATCACAAATCGAATATCGTTGTTTTTTATTTGTTTACACTCGTCACCCCCCGTCTAAAAAAAGATATGATCTAGCTTCTGAAGTCTGGCGTACGTCGCGCGGCCAATTAAATCAAATATTATCATTAGTTGGTTGATCGATAATTTCCTTATTTTTAAATGATTTTCTTAAAATATTTTTCTAATACCAGTATAGACTTCGTTTAAGCTGATATTGGCCGATACCAATATTAGAAAAATAAGCCGATATATCGGTGCATCCCTAGCTATAATTAAATTTATTTAAGATCAATTTCGTTTTACGTTGCCGATACCGCAAAAAAATTATTTTTTTACATTATCTACGGACACAGAACGAAATACTTTGAAAAATAAGTCTTACCTTCAAGAGTGTGAACTCTACGTGAATGCTGACGCTCCGCGCCTTCACCTGGCCAGAGAGCCTTTTAAATGTTAGCTAAGTTTTTAGGAAAACTTAGTACTAAAATCCATATTTATTTCAATATTTTAGCATAATTAAGCTGTTTTCAATTTTGCCAAGGTTTATGGCAAGTTTGAAAAAAGTGATGGTCACAATCCTTCCTAATGATCGTGCTGCTACACGTTTTCTTTATTCCGCTGTACGTGTCAGAAAACGCTAGACTAAATTCTCTTATAAACCGTCAAGTCAGTAGCAAAAAATATCCTAGTACCGTGAAAGCGTAGAATATCGTATCTAATATATCAGAATACAATGACAACTATTTCCGAAAAAAAGTTTGTAAGCAACACTTTGAATTATACAAAGTCACGGACTGTATCTACTATGTAGTTATTAAAGCGGAGTGAGCGAAAGCGAGCGTATCTTTCTTGGTTGTCTACTAGCTTTCAATATTCCGAACAGTTATGATACACACGACCTTAACATATTACTCGTTTTAAATATAATAGCGTAAATAACTATTCAATATTAAATCAAAGTATTTTAGACTCCATTCGAAGGCCTTATTTCTCAACAACTAATTTACCATTTTGCATGAGCGTCCGTGCATAGGTAGAATTCAATGTCAGAAGTTTCGTGATAAAGCTTGAAATTTAATGTATGAGATTTTACATGAATTATTTAGGGTCACAAGTCACGCATTCTTAAGTTAATGGGGAAAATCTCAAAATATTCCAAAGAAATTAAGCACATAATTAGGACTGATAGATTACCAAGTCTTGGCTAAGCTTGAATTCACGACTTTGACCTGTTTCATGAAATATTTAAGATTTTAAACATTTTTGACTATGAAACAAATCGTAATTAAATCTAATCAAATATCGTCCACAGTTAGAGCAACTTAAGGTTGTGGCAAAGTCATTTTTTTAAACATTTACGTGGTCTGGGATATTTCTGATGAAAGGTTATTCAATATATTATAGAAAATATTCTAATATAAACACTTATATTTTTGCATTCTGATTTCTGTGAGCTAGCGAGCTCCGCTTCAGTTTAGGAAACAGGGTTTCAAGTTAGTATATCTTCGCTTTGTCACTCGTTTAAGGACTCTCTTTACGGGGAAATGGTGTCTAAGACTACTGCTGAGCCAATTAAACAATTTTCTCTCCTCGAGAAAGGCGGATCTATAATTATCGTACATTAGACTTTAACTTAGTAAGGGAAATTTCTAAGGTAAAAATGCTTCATTTTGATAGAGTCACCGAAAGATTAACCTCGTACGAGAAAACGTGATGGGGAACTCGTTCTCCACATTTGTCATTGATGAGAAAATTCTTACGAAAAAATTTAATTAGGTCACGATAATTACCTATGCATAAAATGTCACGCAAATCGGTGTAGTAGATTGGCGATAAAATAGCTTTAATAACGCCAACATGGTGTAAAAATTTCAATCGCTTCCATCATTAAAATTCCAACGTATTTGAGTTTTTAAAGAATAATAAAACCTGACAATTTCAAAATGTGTTGTTATATAGTAACGATGATTGGTCTAAATAAATCCTTAAACATAAGGACTTATAACGAAAGTAAAGTTATAAAATTTCAAAAACATTATTGGCCAATTTTCATTTTCAGGCGAAGGTTTTGATGCATATGCTTATTGTCAAATGGTTTTATTTCAATGTTGATTGTTATCTACATCATTCCAAGTTATACTAAAAATTATAATACATTTCAAATACGCGTTTTAAATTAATTAATGACCTTTTGTCTTTAGTCTAACAATTGAGCGCCGCACTAAATATATTTATAGAAGAAACAAGCAGTATTTCGGATAAAACCAATAATCTTGAAGCAAAACCTAAGATATCGGCTTACCAGTGTTTCTGAAATACAATATTTGTCAAACATTATCTCGGGCCACAGATAAAATTTTAAAAGTTGAACATCCCCACAATCTAGTAATTAGTTTGTTTTTTTAAACAACTTTTTCACACGTCAATTCCTATTGATTTAACAAACACTGCTTCCTCAAGAAAAGTGGCAGCGCCAGGGTTACTACTGGGAAGACTTACTCTTCATTTTATTTGGAGTTCCCATATCGATTATAGTTAAGGGGCCACAAGCCTGGCCACTTAGTTTCTTGTAAAAGTTTAAAATACTTGGAAAATGTATGTTTTACCCAAAAAGATGCCTTAAAAACAGTTTTATTTCTTAATAAACAGGTTTTTTTTTTCACATGGACAGGAACACAAACCATGCTTTTCGGGTTGGATAAAAAAACGGCTTCAAATTAAAGGCTTCAAAAGTCGCTTGATGACTTAGGCCTAAGGTGGTGCCTTGGGTATTAGCCTAGCTGATTATTATTAAAATCGACTATGAGCGTCTTTGCCTTTAATGATTTAATGACAGTCGTTCCTAGGGTATTTAAACATACAGTTTTTAATGCGTGTTTTCACTTCCAATTAACGATCACGTTTATGCCATGTCCCAGATAATGTTTAAAAAAAATTAGGCGTTACTTAGCGCGCACCAAGTTTGATCAGTCCATGGGCTGACAACCTTAATGAGTTTGTAAACATACGGCACTTTAGTACGACATGTCGCGGTTGAACAGTAAGGGGAGGATTAACACCTTCGGTATCACTAAGACCAAGATGATTTAGCGCCGTTCGAACATAAAATTACGGTTTGTAGCCCTCTTAAGATTACCTTTTGCAATTCCCCTTGTCAATAAATAACCTTACATTAAACCAACTAGTCCGTTTAATGGTTCCAATAGCTATTTCCGTTTCGATGTCAATTTGAATAGCTATATACAATCAGCGCCATTTTAATTTAAAGGCCGACTACATAGTTATTCGGCTTACTCTGTCTTTGCCAACTACCAGTGAGAGACAGAGTAAACCGAATAAATATGTAGTCGGCCTTTAATAGGATTACACTCACAAGGAGACAACCCGAGGTGTTACACACCGATTTCGATCAAACTCGGGGGATTAGTAGACTTTCATGTAACTTGAAAAATCCTAAAGGGAATTTATTCAATGGGCAACGGTTTTGCCATGGCAACGAAAAATGTTTTGACAACATGAAATATAATTTTTACCATTGAAAATAACATGGGATTTTGACCGATTCCAAGGGTGTGAAGAATTTTGAAAAATTGAAAAAAATTTAAAATACCAAAATTATAAAAAATTGATAAAAAATCAAAATTGATCTCATTTTGATCAATTTGAACCAAATGGGTGAAAATGAACCGATATGGCTTAAATTGGAAAAAATGTGAGAAAAAAATGCAAACATTGAAAAAAATATTTCAAAATTGATTAAAATAATTTTTTTCTTCAAAATTGAAAAAAATATATAAAATTGAAAAAATATTGATCAAAATTAGTAGTTTCGATCAAAATTAATAGGAATTGATGGAAATTTATAGGTTGTGTAAAATTGGATTAATGTATAGATATATTGCGATTTTTTGAAAAACAAAGTATTTATTTTGGTCAATTTGATCAAACTTGACCAAAATTTGTAAAAATTATATAAAATTAACTAAATTCGACCAGCTATCTCAAAATTATTTAAATTTTTTTTCAAAATTGAAAAATGTTAATAACCCTGAACAAATTATCAAAATCAATAGTTTCGATCCAAAACGATCAAAATTGATAGGAATTGATGGAAATTTATTTATATAGATAAATAGCTTTTTTTTTAAATTATTTTGTTAATTTGGAAAATAATAGATCAAAATTAGCAAAATCTTTAAATTATTATTATTATTGATAAATTTCCATCCATTCCTATCAATTTTGATCGTTTTGGATCGAAACTATTGATTTTGATAAATTTTTCTCAGTGTTATTAACATTTTGAAAAAAAAATATTTGTAACAATTTCGAGATAGTTGGTCGAATTTAGTTTATTTTTATATACTTTTTACAAAACTTTAAAATTGGGCTAATTTAGATCTATTATTTTCCCATTTTGGTCAAGTTTGATCAAATTGACCAAAATAAATACTTTGATTTTCAAAAAATCGCAATTTAACTATACATTAATCCAATTTTACACAACTTATAAATTTCCGTCAATTCCTGTGAATTTTGATCGAAACTACTGTTTTTGATCAATATTTTTTCCATTTTATATTTTATTTTTAATTTTGAAAAAAAAAATATTTTAATCAATTTTGAAACATTTTTTTCAATGTTTGCATTTTTTTTCTCACATTTTTTCCAATTTAAGCCATATCGGTTCATTTTCACCCATTTGGTTCAAATTGATCAAAATGTGATCAACTTTGATTTTTTTCGTCAATTTTTATCAATTTTTTACAAAATTTTTTTGGTATTTTAAATTTTTTTCAATGTTTTAAAATTCTTCTTGACCCTTGGAATTGGTCAAAATCCCATGTTATATTCAATGGAAAAAATTCCATTTCATGTTGTCAAAAACATTTTTCGTTGCCATGGCAAAACCGTTGCCTATTGAATAAATTCCCTTTAGGATTTATCAAGTTACATGAAGGTCTACCAATCCCCCGAGTTTGAACGAAATCGGTGTGTAACACCTCGGGTCGTCTCCTTTGTCAGCGGAAGACGTAAAAACCAACTTGAATAGGTTAATACCGAGTTTATTGACGCGCGAGCTGTTTTGATAAACTTTATCACGCGGTTGCCAAGTCGGCATGGTTACAGGCGGGACTCGGAGGATGCTGTTTAATGTTCGTCAAATTTTCAAAAGAGGGCGCTGCGTTCAATGTGAGGTGAAGAATCAAAAATTTTAAATTTCAGATTTTTGTTGAATTTGGCGGCAGGTCGTGAAACTAATACAAATCCAAAATTAGAATTGTAAATAGAAATTAGCCTAATCGCTCAACAACGTAAAGTATCAAATGTCTCCGGTATGTATTCAATTTACGGTACGGGGGTATATAAATCTAGATAACGAATGTATATAATATTGATGGGGTATTGTTTCTAAGATCACAATCTTCAATCACTACTACAGTCACTTACTACTCACACTTTAGTCAATGCCGCCAAGAGCGGTCCCTGGCCCCGATAAAATATAAGTTCCGGGCCCCAAGAGAGCCGTTACTACCGGAGATACCTTCACCTTTTCGGAGGGAAACCCTGGTTATATATGGAATGTTCCATAAAAATTAGAAATTTTTCCAAAATAACGTTTTTCAGTTATTTATGATTTTTTCGTTTTTTAGTGGACACGCTGTGTACCTCGTTTGTTCAAATTCGCCGCATAGGCCCCGCTAATTTCTACCGGCCATTTTGTCGAGACACAAAGTCATAAGCTAACTTGTGGACCTCACATCTCTCTGCATCGCAATAACATAAAACTAAAATATGAAATATAAATTAGCCTACGAAACACAGCGAAATTTTTTGTTACCCACGCAGGGGAGGGACGTTTCGGGTTACCCGGTGTCTCCCGCTTATCAAACAAAATCATATCATTGATTTTCTTCTTCTTCTGGGATTCGAAAATCATTTTCCCTACGTGAAATTGGACTTCTGGCTGGTTCACCTGACACATTTTTTAACTTTTTCATCTTGGAGTAATAAAAACAACTTCTTATCTTCTTCTTCGGCCACGTTTTTCTCGAATGAACTTGCGAGGGTTTTCATCCAGCCCACTAGGATTAACTTCTCTAATATATTCAGCGACAATTTTCATCAATTTAATTAATTTTCTTTCCTTTATTTCGACTTGGGCTTATATTGTTCTTGCAATTTAACTAGGTTCCAGGTTCGTAATTTTATTCCCTATATTCAAATTGAGATGTTATGTAATTGTATGAGAACTGGAACTGGTCATTAGATTTAGAGAAAACAAATATTAAATAATTAACACATTTTGGTGTAACTTATAATTACCAAAATAACCATTACTGGTTCTTCGTCATCAATGTCAATAAAATATCAATAATTTTCAGCTTAGTCATATCAACAACATCATCTTCAAGAACATTAAATTAAGTTAAAAAATACTTATAAACTAGTAATTAGAAAATATAATTGATTGATATAATCGATACCACGTGAACCTTTAATAGAATTTTCGGTATTTTTGTAAAATTTTAGTATCCGTTTTGCTGCTTTACATCCCAAAATTATTATGTAAAAAACCTGTCAAAACAACCCATTCCAGCTAAGTTACGTTTTCCTTATTATGCATTAATTTCACTTGCATGATATTAAAAATTCTATAATTAGCTTATATTTCAGTCGTCGTAAATATAAAAATTTATAACACCCAACATTTAGAACTGTATATTTCATTGAAATTAATACCAGTTTCATTCGAATGTATTTTTTATGATTCATTGATTTTAGAGATTCACATTTTGGAAGGTATATGATTACCATTTACTAAAGACCGTCCATACTTACTATGTATCTTTACTGGAAGTTGGCTGGATAAATGGCACGTGTGCTACGCAAGCAATCTGAGAAAATTTAATAACAACATTTCGTCTCTTGCATGTCAACTGTTTATTTTCAACAAAGCAGATGCTATATTTTTATTTTGTCTAAAATCTTGAGAAGCTATTACTAACGCAAGCGGACCTCAAATATCTCGTAGTTTGAAAAACGAAATTCAACCTTCGGTAGTACAAGGAAGCTAATTAGTTTCGTATGTAAGCAAAATTTCATTACCTTTCGCCGGCTAATCTTTGAAAAACACCGCCTTAACGTAATTTTACCTCAGGTCACATTTCGAAAATTAAAATTCGGTTTTCGTTAGGTGTCAGAGGTACTTCTGCATTTATGCAACGTTTCATAGCATTTCGTCGGATAGTCTTTGAGAAACTGCTCAGTGCACTGTCATACCATTTCATTCTAATTCTTCATGAATAAAAGTTTGCAAGAGCATATCCGAAAATGTTTCTTTTCATTTTACGTGATACATATTTTCTATCACATATCGAATATCGTTGTTCATTATTGGTTAACCCCCTGTCTAAAAAAAGGTATGATCTAGCTTCGTAAGTCTGGCGTACGTGGCGCGGCCAATCAAATAAAATATTATCATTAGTTAGTTAATCGAGAATTTTCTTATTTTAAAATGTTTTTCTAAAAATATTTTTCTAATACCGTTTTCGGCAAATATTTACTTCGCTTAAGCCGATATTGGCCGATACCGATATAAGACAAGTTGGCAAGCCAAAATATACCTCTCCTCGGAAGAGTTTCTTATTTTCAGTGAAGCGTAACATGTATCCGTGGTTCTGTTGTAGAACGCTCATCTGTCGTGCAGGAGGGCTCTTGTTCGAATCTTGTCCGATACTAACGCAAATTGAAAAAAGCTTATACTACACCCAATGGCCCTAATTCTAAGAAACTGCGTACGCAACGATTACGCTTTGCCCCGAAAATGTGTACGCGTTCGCAGCCCAGACAGACCCACAGACACACACCCCACCCACAGACACGATGATTGTAAAACACCGCTTCGAGGGTACCATAGGCATTCCTAGTTTGGAATACCCGCGGTATATTCTGGGCCGTGATACGGTGTTTATTGTCAAGTTCGCGGCCAACGGAACCCGCGTTGATCCGCAAAGGTTTCATTTTACACTGAAACTATACTCAACCTCACAAATTCAAGAAAGTTGCTATTCTTTGCTATTGTTTTATTATTTGAATTGAAGTTTCCTTTTTTTGGGCATGGAAAATACGATTTTGGGAGAACGAATTTAAAGCGTTTAATTTCCTCAGTCGCGTTTTTTTCGGCGTTGAGTGACTGCAATGACACGTTTTCGGTCCCACTTGTCGTCAGTCTTTTTGTTTGATTTTCGAAATTGGAAATTATTCGAGCGAAGATTTTTTTATTTTGTTGGCAGGGTAGGTGGGCTGCGAAAGAGACGCGGATCGTGTCGGTGAGGAACTCACTTCCGTAAAGCCATCTGGATCCGAAGAATGGCGACGAGTCGAGACGCGACCTAATCCTCCTAAATGGAAAGATATAGCGACGGAGGATCCGGCAACTCGAACGTGTTTACGAATTGCGTCTTCCCTCCTGAGAAGAATTTTGAATTATGTACGAATCCGGCTGTTTTATATACGCTTATATTGTCCCCAAGTACAATCTCGAGCTCTGCTACATCTTTTTACGGGATGTTTTCTCCATTTTTCCCGCTCAATTATTAAAATTTTTATCAAAAAATAAACTCACCGAAATGTATAGTTATTGGAATATCCGAAATACACGCTGCTCTATAATACAGAGCAATTGGTCCTTAAGTAACGTAACTACACTCTTAAAAACGTTGGGTTAAATGATTTTGGTTATTTCATTTTTAACTACTTTTTCAAATAACCCAAATGTAGTTGAAAATCTTGAAACGCAAAATTTGGGTTAAACAAAATTAGGTTGTTTTTAAGATAATTTAATAACAACCCAATTAATTGTTAAATTATAACCCAAAATTTTTTTCTACATATTTTGGGCTAATGTTCAATCCATATTTGGGTAACTTATAAATTAACCCAAAATATCGTTATGAAAATAACCCGTTTTGGGTGAAAACTAAAACAACCAAATATTTTGTTTGGTTAAATACTGACCCACAATGGGTAAAAAAAACAACCCAATTTGGGTCAAAAACAACCCAATATTTTTAAGAGTACCAATATTTTTAAGAGTGTACTCATAAATACCCGGCTAGCGGTTATTGGCTTTAAAGTCATCAGTTGACTTAGGCCTATGATGGTGCCATGGGTATTAGCTTAGCTGATTATTATTTATTTGCTTATACATTAATCAAAAGATATTATAATACTTTGGACGCTGTAGAAAGTATTTTTTTTTGTTAAGCGACGTTGTGGACCGTGAGAACGAAGCGATCGATGTCGCAACTAGCTTGAAAATCACTTGATGACTGTTTGTAATCTATTCAAAGCGAATTTTGGGCAGTGCGTCATAGTCTATTAGCTTCGAGTGGTCGAGATTTCCAAAGCTTACGTACTAAATAATTACCGTATATTTGCAACGGGACATACGGCGGCGTCGCTTTAAAGTCCTATTGAGGTCCCCACTCTCCCCAATTTATTGCATTCGATGTCTCATGACCGAGGTTTAGTATTACATTTTATTTCGTAATTTAAGAATAAAGATCTTTCTATTTGATTTAATGAAAATATCAAAACGTACACACCTACTTGCACTACATTATGTTTATCAACAGAGATTGTATTTGACAGTCTAGCCAGTGATTTTCTTCACCAGGCTGTTAACCAGAGAAATCGCTGGGCCCTGGAGTGATAAAATTAAAATATTTCGCCCTGCGTTACAGGGTCATTTTGGTGTAATACGGAAAAGGATGAAAGGGGTTTTCGTTGAAGCAGCCACTTGTTTTAAACAACCATGATGACGTTAATGACGCCATAACTGCCGTAATATTTACCCAATTTGGTAAATATTTTCTGGGTTAGCAGGCGAGACCGCTTGTTTTTGGTAGAAATCCGAGGCCATTTTGGAAAATGGCCGATACCAGGGAAACGAAATTGTCGGCAAAATTTCCACGTTTTGTGTCAAAATAAACTCCATATTGATTGTGTTTCTTTAATGGTTTAAATTGTAATCAGCTGATAATTATACCCAAGGCACCACCTTAGGCTCAAGTCATAGCGACTTTTAAAGCCATTAATTCAGGTGGCCGGGTTACAATGCGTAGGGGGGTGGGAGGCTTTAAACGAGAGCCAATTTCAAGGCAGAAATTTTAATCAAACTCTTTGTTTTCAAGTAATTTACCTTTCTTGTCGCCATAGCAATACTTCGATCAAGCAATTTTTTTTTCTAATTAACCTCATTATTTAAAAAAAAACTTCTAAGAGTATGTAAAATCTTCCTTGAAAAAAATCATGTTTGAAACACTTGTTTCAAACTTGCCAACCCTGACACTAACTATTACCGTTAATCTAAGGAAAATGGAAACTGAAGAATTCGGGGGAAACCCCTTTAACTAGTGGGGAGAGAACTTTCAAACTCTACGCAGAAGGCGTGTATTCGAGATTTTCACCCAGTGCCACAAGCTTGAATCGAACCCGGCTCCTCTTGCTGCGAAGCGAAATTAAGTTCTAACCACTCCTCCACCTTTAAAATTCAAAATCAAAATTAGGTCATACTATTAACTTAATTAATACTTGGTTATAAATAGTCACTAACTAATATAGAAATAAGATCCGAGACTGTATCATTAGGCGAAATATTTAATCAAGCTTTCAGCCCTTAAATAGCTTTTAGCCTATTCACTGACTTTATTGAATCCCTTCTCTGTTGATATCGTGGAAAGTTGAGCTCTAATCTTTCGGGGCTATAACTTTTGGCTGAAAAGGAACGCGTTATTTCCGAGATATTAACAAGAAATCCCTTTTGCGGTTTTGGATTTCTCGCTCTCAATCTGCCCGCCACAGAACGAAATTATCTCGCGGATATCGGGTGAAATTCTCCGAGGAATATTAGACTGAAAGCGCGCATTATTAGGTAAGATGATCTCTCCCGGAAAGAGAAGTATTAAGAGTTGAAGAAAATGTTGCTACTCTTTCCTCAGTGGCCAGGTTTTCGACATTTGGATCGGTGCCTCCAGGATACTCTACGTCCCGTGTCTAAAAGCTGATTATCACCTGGACAAAACACCTCGACTGTCGAAAATCGCGCCTGCTACCGTTGAGAAATATGTGCCCGAGTAAAAACAAACCTTAAGATACCGATATTTACCAGATTTTGTTGAACTACCCGAGCAAGAATTTAAAGAAAGTCCGTTCTCAATGTCCCACTTGACCCACCCTATAGCGATTGACTGACGATGTTTAGTCACGTGGGGACTGGCACGCTAGAGGTCCCAAGCCACTATTAAATCCTTCACCCCTTTTACAAAAGAGACGACCCGAGGTGTTACACACCGATTTCGTTCAAACTCGGGGGATTGGTAGACCTTCATGTAACTTGAAAAATCCTAAGGGGAATTTATTCAATGGGTAACGGTTTTGCCATGGCAACGAAAAATGTTTTTGACAACATAAAATTTAAGTTTTTCCTATTTAAGCCATATCGGTTCAAATTGATCAAAATGTGATCAATTTTGATTTTTTTCGTCAATTTTTAAAAAAAAATTATAATTTTGGTATTTTAAAATTTTTCAATTTTTTAAAATCTTTCACAAATCCCATGTTATTTTCAATGGGAAAATTTCCATTTTATGTTGTCAAAAACATTTTTCGTTGCCATAGTAAAACCGTTGCCCATTGAATAAATTCCCTTTAGGATTTTTCAAGTTACATGAAGGTCTACCAATCCCCCGAGTTTGAACAAAATCGGTGTGTAACACCTCGGGTCGTCTCCGTGTTAGTAAAATGATAGGCCCCAATTCTTAATTCGATCGTAGCCCCGTGGCATTTGGCTCACCTCCCAACCTGACCAGTCCGCCTTTTGTGATTGACGTAAAGATGTCCAACAGACATCAAAGTTTGCGACTGTCTTAAAAATATAAGTCAAGTCCTTTCGCTAGTTTTAGTTTACTCTTTAATATTTTGGAATTGAAAAGGGATAATTAAAGATGAAAAATTGGGTTAATGCATTTTGTGTAGAATATTCCACGATTATCGATTTTTAAAACCGCGCTTCATTTTCGCCTACAACTAATTATAGTTGAAGATCAAATCTTGAAGTATAAAAAACCATTTAAAAACTAACAACACGAATCTACGAGTGATTATGTTGTGGCATATTATAAACGTAAAAATAGAAGGTTAAGTTACAAAAATGTATGTTTCGAGAAGATAAAGGCTAAAACAGACGTAGCTATCCCGAAGGACCTATCCATCTAAAACAGCTTTTAAAATACAACTTATTGAGAGCGATTTAAAATAAAAATTGCTTAGACACGATGTTGCAAATGCGCTTACTAGAGCGAAAAATAGGCAAGTTTTTACGACCCGTAGAGTTCGAATCCGTTGTGGTACTTGAGTCCCGGGCAAGGATTAGTCCTTATATTTCATCTTTTAAATGTGAAAAATTCATGTGTGTATCAATTTGAGATAATGCGGGTTATCGTGTTAGCTCTTAGAGTTTCAGAATTTCGTTGTCCTTCAGTGGCGTAACTAAGGACCCGCAGACTCCGCGACCGCGGGGGGGGGGGCCCATGACATTTTCACAAAATAGGGGGCCCTTTCGTTTTAAGTATTGATTTTTTAATTTATTTAAATTTTTAAATAATTAAATGAATTATGCTTTAACTATTGGTAAATATGTAGAAATCTGGCACATATCACCAATATTTTCAGAGAACTTGTAAAAATGGGGTAAATAAAAAAAATTGTTTTTTATAAAGGGCTTTTTTGATATCCGGCGGGGGAGCCCAAAATTTGTCGTTACGCCACTGTTGTCCTTTCGATATGGTCCTAGATTATAAAATCAATTTTCGTATCCTTATGAGCTTAAACGCGTTACCACACAAAGGTATTTTTGATTTTGGAAACACGAGTTATATTCTGATATGATTGAGGGGGTGGGAATGAAGTAACAGCGCTGAAACTACAAATTGGTGGGCCTGGCTTAAGCCTATCAGTTTTTCCCCCGGCATATCTGCTTTTTCCGTTTACCATCACTTAGCACGTCTTGATTATATTTAGTATGTGTGCCGCGTCATCCGTGGGTTCCCTCGGGATTCCGGAACGTCCTCGAAGAAACTTGACAAATTGACAACGAGAAAGTTTCTAGCTAATGTCCCTCACACGTGACTAATAAGAGTTTCCCGAGAAGCTCTCATTTACGAAAAGAACTCTTAAATGGTTTAATGCGCGCGAACTTCACCCTTCTTTCGCTGATTGAAAGGGGCGTACTTTCCACGGATAAAGATGAAAAAACTTGGTTTATAATGAAAAGGAAACGTCTCGATCGAATCAAATTGTTGAAA
Organism: Leiobunum rupestre; assembly: GCF_980474605.1. NCBI lineage: Eukaryota > Metazoa > Arthropoda > Arachnida > Opiliones > Sclerosomatidae > Leiobunum > Leiobunum rupestre. Next base: position 38,172,268 of record NC_143387.1, read on the forward strand.
AGGCGTTATCAATATTTTCATCTACCGGTTTTAGCTCTTTCTAGAGCGTTGCGCGTGGCGTCCAAATATCGATGGGATAAGGAACTTAATAAAAAAATCAAGCGTTAACACGCGGTACGATTTTTTTTAATTAAAATTAAAAGTCCACTTATTGTATAATAAAAAAATTTAAATAATTTTTATTGTACAATAAGTGGACTTTTAATTTAAATTTATCGTATTTTGTGCCGTTTTTAGATTGGTTTATACTTCTTTAAATCGAAACTGAACATGTTTAAAAATAGTTAGTTCCGCTAAAAGATTTATTTTACTGATCTCATACAATCCCTTCTGTATTCATTTGAAGCTTAAACATAATAAAAATGCAATTTTCCCTCTTCGCAAATCCTTTAATTAACCAATTCAAATTTTATTTATATTCAATTAAGAGATCAAAAGAATATAAAGTCTTTTTACTTAAGAAAAATACACTTCTCGGAATATTTCTAATTCTTAACCAGAAGAAGATAAGATTAAATATAAATATGTATTTATTTAAAAAAAAACAATTTTATGTTATATTATATTATAGTATACTAATTTCACACTTAAGAAAGAACAATTCGCGTAATCCTTCAAAACCTTTCTCGAATTTATAATTGAAGATTTTATGCATTTTTAATCAAATAAAAATCAAGACGCCACGCGGGTAAGGACGTAAGTTTGTTTAAGATGGTAACAGGCAGTGTTCGGAAGATGATGTGTGGGCTGTTTTCTTACTATCCGCCTCCTCCTTTTAATTTTGATGTTTCCGTCGAGAAGGGGGGGGGGTGAGCGGAGGACGCGATGTGCGCCAACTTTGAAGTTTATTGGAAGACGCCCGGAGAGAGAGATTCATTTTGACCTACTGCGACTGCGCCTTGCCCCTTAAAAACGAGCCGCTCCGGATGGCTTCAAACACGATACGGAGCTGCCGCTATTTCTCACGTGCGGCTCTTTCTGCCCGGCGAAACTCAACAAGTTCTGGCTCGATCTCTATACATCAAACCGATCTCACATACTTTTTCTTCCACGCACCTCTCATCTCGACACTCGCTCTTCCGAAACATATATATAGATATATATAAACTCCTTCTAAATAAAAGTATTAATTTTATTCCTCACACGAGATCTCAAACTTCGACCAAAGATTCAAAAGATTTATATCGCTGATAAATCGCCCAGAGATTCCAATAAATTGTAGATTCATCCCCTTTTCGGAGAACTTTTCCAACTTTGAGGTAAGTTTTTACCACATTTTTTATCATTTTAAAAGCGTATTTTGATTCCTTAATTTTTCAAGTGGTGGATAGTTTGGATTTTAATTTATTTTATTTGCGCGAATATATTATTTAATATTTTGAAGTATGTGACTATTTAGGATATTGCGGTAAATATATTTGAATAAGGAAATTGTCTTAGATTTAACAAACACTTCTTAATCCAAAGTATTATTTTTGATAAAATATATTTTATATTTAAATTTATTTTAAATAATGCCGTAATAATAAATAATAATCGGAATTTTTAATTTAATCCTACTGTAAAAATGATGTAAAGTTGGTTTATTTAAAACGTTTTTACGAAATTGGAAAATGAATAAATCATGCAAGTAGGGAAAGTTTAAATTGTTTACCGCATCTCCGGCTTTCTCGAACAACAGAATGAAATATTTATAAGTTGCCGTAAAAGGAAAATAATTGTCTAAACTTTTTATCTTCTTAATCGTAAATTTAAATTCCTGAACTTCCCAACTATAAAATTCTGTTTTCTACATACAAATTTGGATAGGTAAAAACTTTAGTCTACAACTTTTTTTCGGGAAACTTCCGACTCCGAAATTCAAATTTCTTAAATAGTTCTCATATCTCTCAGTGCTAAAAAAGTCCTAGTTGAATTAATTTAAAAAATAAAACCATTTGCAATAAAAGATGATTTAAATTAAGTTTTCTAGGAAACAAATAAAAATAAAGAGATAAAATAGTTTTGTCATATATTATATAACAATTTCTCAATTTACGTCTGATAAAAGTTTTTAAAATCTCATATTATCAAGTTTAGAACGTTTCTATATAAAATGCTCAATTAAATTCCAAGTCAATTGAAACCGGAATAATTTTTTTTCCTTGACGTCAAATACAAAAATATTAAAATATTAAAAAGTAATTAAACCCCACTTTTATATTGATGACCGATAGTTAGCGTAATAAATTGATAACAAACCAATAAAACAACGCGTTATAAAACAAGTTGGCAAGCCAAAATATACCTCTCCTCGGAAGAGTTTTTAATTTTCAGTGAAGCGTAACTGTATCCGTGGTTCTGCGGTAGAACGCTCACCTGTCGTGCAAGAGGGCTCGGGTTCGAATACCGGCCGATTAAAAAATTATACTACACCCAATGACAAAAAGAGGGCGCTTTTGGAAAAACCTTTTCCCTGATTCTAAGAAACTGCGTACGCAGTGATTACCCTTTGCCCCGAAAATGCGAACGCGTTCGCAGGCCTGACTGACAGACCCACAGACAGACACGGTGGTTGTATAACCCCTCCTAGGGTACAAAGTCCCCTCGGAGACGTAAAAACCTAAATATGAATTCGCTAATTGAACTAATTATATCCATATTGCGCGATAATGGGATTGTAAAATAAAGCCCAGGTGACATTTCCGTACACTTTTATCGAGAGTGTTGTTAAACACTCGAAAGGAGCGCTTTCATTGGAGTAGCGAATAATTATATTTGCTCGAATCTCGTTGGTGACCAACGAGCTCAGCCCGCAAAGAGACGCCGATGACCAAATAAGAAATTCTCTCTTTCATTTTCTTCGATATTTATATATCGAGTGTTTCCAGTCGCAAGACCCCCGACGAGAAACATAGCTTTCGTTTTACTTGGCGCCATATTACTCGAACCGGTATACGCGGAGGGCGTCATACTCCTACCGTAAACTCCGACCGGTACATCATTTACATATACACCCCTATCAACCGAATTTGGAGAGAGAGCCAAAAGGTCAGTGTTGAAATATATAATCCCTATTGTTTATTATAGAATCTCTATTGTTTGTATATCGGTGTTCAATTAAAATTTACTCGCGTGGAACGTCGCGTTTCGATTCGTATCTATATTCCTCGCCATTTATTAGAGGTATTAAATAAACCCGCGGAGAGATAAAAGCTTATTTTCTCAATGTGTTGCCAATAACGTTCATCGGATCAGGTCAGCTCTGTTAAACAAAGAAATCATAACGGTACTTTTATTCTTGTAGCGAAATATATCGGCTCCTTACTGGTAATACTAAAGCGTTTTATTGTAAGTAATATTACATCCCAATTAAGATTTTGCGATAACAATTTAGCTCATTCGACTAAATAGAAGGGATTAAAATGCTCGGTGCTACGCTATATTAGATTAACACAGCTCACAGCAAAAAAATAGCATTTTCATATCTCGTGAAAAGGTTTTAAAACTGCCCTTTTTCCCTCGAAATGAAATTGTTACTTCCGAAATCTATCAAGTTGTTCCATTCTTAACCCCATTGGGCAAATAACTCCCTTGATTAATATGACACCCTCTTATGATTTAATGTGATTAAAATCAAATCCGTAGTTTTGACAGCGTAAAGATTAAAAAGTATTAAATCATGATACATTTTTTAATCTTGATTATTTGGACATCCTGAAACGGAGTGATCTGCCCCTCGCTCTACACTCAAAATTTTAACTGAGTTATTGACTTATGGTAACTCTTTAATATTAAATAATTTTTTATTGGTGACTTTTCACGAACACCTTGCTAGATTTATACAAATTTCTTAAAAGTAAAGTTATTTAATCGTTGTATGTTCCGAAATTAATTTCAAAATTTTGCTGTCAATTTAATCAGTTTAAAGAAATTATCAAAAAATTCACGGAGAACAAGAAATTTTATTTCTACCTAAAAATTACTATCAATCATTTATTGTTAATAATAAATAATTTTAATTTTAATTCTGGATTTAAAAATGTTAATTGCAGTTTTATTTTTGTGGTCATAAAACGTAATTCGAAAAATAGTAATCGAACCCAGATTGGCAAACATAATTTAAAATAAACTTCGATTTTTGCTATAAATAACTGACTTGATATATTTTATTAACCGCCTAAGCCTTTGGAGATTGTTAAGTTTAGTTTTGATTTCATGGAAAAGTATAATTTAATCTATTAAAAACTGTAAACATTATCGTAAGATTAACTTTTCATTTATTTGGGAGGGGATTATAGTATGGAATAGAATACATTTTAAATATTCCCAACACTCGACTTTTAGGAATTCCCGTTTTGTTCGTCGCCAGAGAAAATATCGGCTACGGCGCCGCTATTCTCTAGTTCCAGCACAGCCAACGTGATAAATTCTAGAGCATATTAAAAAATTAATAACTAACCTTAATTTTCTTTCACATTAAACATTTTACAGTTTAACCTAAAATAAATAGCGATAAAAAGTTTAACTTCATTTTCTTATAGGTTTGCTATAATTTTGTATGTTGTAAAGTTATGTTCTTACAGACAAATTCGCCTTGGAAAAATGACCCTTTAAAAACATTTAATTTTGAACGTAGTGAGCACTTTTGATATCTAACGGGATTTGTGTGTAAGAAGCGTGGCCTGCTCAGACCTACTTAAAGTATTTTCTTATTGATATATCACTGTTTCAAATAATTACCAATACCATTAGATAGAGCAATGTTTTAATTATGTTGTCAAATTTGAATAATATTTTTAGAAATTAGGTGGTTTTAAATATTACTAAAGCAGCCTACGTATTTCGACAGAGGAGCCATAAACCGTAACTAACTCGCAAAATATTTATTTATAATATAAGGGATTTTGTTCAATTTATCCAAAGCTTTTCCTAAATTACTTTTTCCAATATCTTCATCGACACGGTATGAAACCCGATATTTTTTATTTAAAATATTGGCCTTAGTATAAAGTCCAGGGGGAAATTTATCAACACAACAAGTCATAACAGATCTCTGAAAAAATATTATGTTGTATTTGGGTCTACGTTAAGCTAAAATTACTGTACTCGTTACTTTTACATTGATTTGGTTTCAGTTCCCCGGGTCCCGTTGGGACTCAGGCCCCGAAACTACTTTTCACCTATTTCCAGGTTCTTACTATAGACGTTCCATTTCAAGAATTTCGGGATTTCCCGGAATTATTTTCCGTTTCGAGTTTTCCTTGAATTTTCAGGTGACCGTTCCGTTTCGAGTTTTCCTTGAATTTTGAAGTGGCCGTTCCGTTTCGAGTATTAATCTATTTCTCCGACGGCTGTTCCGTTCCGAGTCTTAAAGCTAGTTTTCACTAGGACCAAAATGGCACGACGGTGATCTTCGACGCGTAAAAATTGTATTAGGCCTAACGGAAATTTTTTGCGTCGACGTTCACCGCTGTGGCGTTTTTGCCCAAGTGAAAACCAGCCTTTACTGTAATTCACTGACGGCTGTTCAATTTAGAGTCTTCCACAATAGCACAAATAAGTCGATGTTGGTCCAACTTATTTAAAAAGCTTTACTGTCCACACCTAGTTTACGACTTCTTGTAGGCAGCTTACCATTATTTAGCTACTTTCTCGATCAATAAATAGTCGTCTTACCGACCAAAAAATATTCGCCATTCCGACCGATATATAGTCGCCATGCCGACCAATATATAGTTTTATTACCGACAGATATATAGTTTTATTACCGACAGATATATAGTTGACATGCCGATCTATAAATAAAATGGTCAGGCCAATGACCTTTAAATAAGGTTGGACGATTGCCGGAGTATTGTTGGGTTGACCAGGTGGAATGTCGCAGCGGCCGACGTTCGGCAATATAAGTCGGCCCGAATGCACCTTAAATGTTAGGGCCAACCTTTTGCCGACTGTTGGTTGAGACGATGGACCGACGTTGCATTTACCTTTGATCTAATGGTAGGCCAACATATGCATCCGTCGGTGTGTACCGAACGCCGACTGTTATCCTATGCGTAGATAATGTAAATCTCTGGTAGCTGTTCCGTTTCGAGTTTTACTGTGATTCCCTAACGGCTGTTCTGTTTCGAGTTTAACTGTGATTCCCTAACGGCTGTTCTGTTTCGACTCTTACTGTAATTCCCTAACGGCTGTTCTGTTTCGAGTCTGACTGTAATTCCCTAACGGCTATTCCGTTTTGAGTATTCCGGTAATTCCCTAACGGCTGTTTCGGTTGGACTCTTTTGAGTATCTTGTAATTTACTGTCGGCTGTTCCGGTTGAACTCTTTTGAGTATCTTGTAATTTACTGTCGGCTGTTCCGGTTGGACTCTTTTGAGTATCTTGTAATTTACTGTCGGCTGTTCCGGTTGGACTCTTTTGAGTATCTTGTAATTTACTGTCGGCTGTTCCGGTTGGAATCTTTTGAGTACCTTGTAATTTCTTGACGCTTGTTCCGTTTCGAATATTCTTGTAATTCACTAACGGCGGTTCCGGTTTTATTCGTTTGAGTATCTTGTAATTCCCTGACGCTTGTTCCGTTTCTACTATTCCTGTAATTCCCTGACGCTTGTTCCGTTTTGATTATTCCTGTAATTCCCTGACGCTTTTTCCGTTTCGACTAATCCTGTAATTCCCTGACGCTTGTTTCGTTTCGACTATTCCTGTAATTCCCTAACGGTGGTTCGGTTTTATTCGTTTGAGTATCTTGTAATTCCCTGATGCTTGTTCCTTTTCAACTATTCCTGTAATTCCCTAACGCTTGTTCCTTTTCGACTATTCCTGTAATTCCCTGACGCTTGTTCCGTTTCGTATATTCTTGTAATTCCCTAACGGCGGTTCCGGTTTTATTCGTTTGAGTATCTTGTAATTCCCTGATGCTTGTTCCTTTTCGACTATTCCTGTAATTCCCTAACGCTTGTTCCTTTTCGACTATTCCTGTAATTCCCTGACGCTTGTTCCGTTTCGTATATTCTTGTAATTCCCTAACGGCGGTTCCGGTTTTATTCGTTTGAGTATCTTGTAATTCCCTGACGCTTGTTCCGTTTCGACTATTCCTGTAATTCCTTGACGCTTGTTCCGTTTCGATTATTCCTGTAATTCCCTGACGCTTGTTTCGTTTCGACTATTCCTGTAATTCTCTAACGCTTGTTCCGTTTCGAATATTCTTGTAATTCCCTAACGGTGGTTCGGTTTTATTCGTTTGAGTATCTTGTAATTCCCTGATGCTTGTTCCTTTTCGACTATTCCTGTAATTCCCTGACGCTTGTTCCGTTTCGAATATTCTTGTAATTGACTAACGGTGGTTCCGGTTTTATTCGTTTGAGTATCTTGTAATTCCCTGATGCTTGTTCCTTTTCGACTATTCCTGTAATTCCCTGACGCTTGTTCCGTTTCGAATGTTCTTGTAATTCCCTAACGGCGGTTCCGGTTTTATTCGTTTGAGTAACTTGTAATTCCCTGACGCTTGTTCCGTTTCGACTATTCCTGTAATTCCCTGACGCTTGTTCCGTTTCGATTATTCCTGTAATTCCCTGGTGCTTGTTCCGTTTCGATTATTCCTGTAATTCCCTGACGCTTGTTCCGTTTCGACTAATCCTGTAATTCCCTGACGCTGGTTTCGTTTCGACTATTCCTGTAATTCCCTAACGCTTGTTCCGTTTCGAATATTCTTGTAATTCCCTAACGGTGGTTCCGGTTTAATTCGTTTGAGTATCTTGTAATTCCCTGATGCTTGTTCCTTTTCGACTATTCCTGTAATTCCCTAACGCTTGTTCCGTTTCGAGTAGTCTTGTAATTCCCTAACGCTTGTTCCGTTTCGAGTAGTCTTGTAATTTGTCGGACGTCTGTTCCTTTGCGAGTATTTCTTTAAGTGTCCATTAGTCAGTCTTTACGTTTCAAATACCACGTGACTAATTAAATGTGATTAAACCTGATTTCTGCGCGACCATATTAACATCTTCATAAAAATGACATCGACATCAAATAATCTTCGCCACAAAAACCGCTGACCTTTTCTCTTGGCTCGAGATAATAACGTGGAATTTTTTTAATTGTTAATTCTATTTATCTTCGAGAGCGCAATAAGAAGATTGTGATAATAAGAAATGGCGGAAAGAAAAAAGTCAAAGGGGATTCTTTCTTCATAGGTTTTTTTTGTTGAGAGATTTCATTCTATGTTAATCGGATGAATATTAAGCGTTTCCTGCTCAACCAATAATAACCAAGGCGTATAATTTGCCAACAATGGAAGGCGACTTCTCTTTGATTTACGTGCCGTAAAAAGGATAATTGCCTTTCGTATTTAATTCCCAGTAAGCGACGAAACTAGACTCGTGATCTAGAAATCAATGTGTTCCTAAAAAAATAACGGCATTTAATTTTCTATTTTAAAGGACGTTTATTTTAGTTTCACTTGATTTAATATCAAACTTGACTTTGATATTTATGGCATCCGTTCCAAGCACGGCGTTCTGGCAATGCCCTTTTAGGGTTGCATTGGTTTCAATATCGACTTTCTGGATTACGGAATAGAGTTGTTTGGTATTTATTTTACGTAGGATGACCGGATGTGACACCCTAAATTAGATTTTTTTTATCATTTTTCCGAAATTATCTGCATATTTTGCCACTTTTTTCATTTTCGTCGCCTTTTTGCAGTTTTGTAAATTTCTATGGCCCTGAATTTTGAATGATTTTTGTAAATTTTTCCCTTATGGCCAGTTTCGGTTTTTAGGTGGGTTTCGTGGTTTCATCATTTTGTGGTTTATACAATTTCGGATGTTTTTCTATTTTTACCTCTCCGAGAGGACTTTGTACCCTAGGAGGGGTTATTACCTCTCCGAGGGGACTTTGTACCCTAGGAGGGGTTATTACCTCTCCGAGGGGACTTTGTACCCTAGGAGGGGTTATACAACCACCGTGTCTGTCTGTGGGTCTGTCTGTCAGGCCTGCGAACGCGTTCGCATTTTCGGGGCAAAGGGTAATCACTGCGTACGCAGTTTCTTAGAAGCAGGGAAAAGGTAGTATAATTTTTTAATCGGCCGGGATTCGAACCCGAGCCCTCTTGAACGACAGGTGAGCGTTTTACCGCAGAAGCACGAATACAGTTACGCTTCATTGAAAATTAAAAACTCTTCCGAGGAGAGGTATATTTTGGCTTGCCAACTTGTTTTTTAAGCTTTGGTGGTTTTGTCGGCTTTTACAATTTTTAATTTTTGGCTGGTACTCATATTTTCAAAAAAATAAATGTTAGTTGTGAAAATTTAAAAAACGACTTTTCCTAATATTAATTAGAGAATATTATTAATTAGAAAAGTGTTAACTGAGACCAGTGGCGTGACTATGAGACGCCCTTAACGGTAAGGTCTCTTACATTGAACCTCTTATAAATAATATAAAGTTATTTCCCGCTTGTTATCGTTTCCCTCGTCGTTTCCATCCGGAAGAACCAATCGCCAAATACTCGAAATGGAATTTGTAATTTCAAATGGAGTTTAAAAGCACACACACATGGATAACTTTATTTTCCTTCAGTAATTACTTCAGTTGCAAAATCGTTATAAAAATAATTTCGATAATTTTGATAAGAGCGTAGGACACCTAGACATGATTTATAAATATATTTATTCGGTCTCAACAAAAATTAAAATGAAACATTTAGGACTGGTTACGTTCGTAAACCATTGATAGATATTCAATTTTTATAATTAGCACCCGTCGGCATCGAGTATAGCGTGGGAAAGCTGAAAATGTCTAATTTCCAAAGTTTACTTCTATCGCCGGCGGTCGGAATTTGTGGGTCAAGTCAATCGGAACTTCAAAATATTAAATCCAAAGTTTCGTGTTCAATATTTAGATAATCTTCCATTTCGATAGCAATTAGCTTGGAAAACATCGTATCGAAAAGATGAAACCGAACATTCGTAAACTATATTGGAACGTGAAGGATCCTATAAGCTTAGAATAAGTACTTACGATTGTACGCGAAAGGGTCTCAGGAAAACAGAAGCTTCGAAAAAATGGTGAAGAGCATTTCGGTCCTTGATGACATTCCAAAATTGATCGCGACGCTAATGGCTGAGATTAAGGGTGTATATACAGGGTGTCTTCGTTTGATCGGCCCAGGCATTTTTCTCAAAACCTATTCTTTCTAGGAATGTGAAATTGTGTGTACTCGTTCGGGGGAGATCGTTGTTAGTTGTAAATTTCAGAAAAATCGTGAAATTTGTCACGGTTTTAGAAGTGTTAGTTTTTGAACGCTACGTGGTAGACGAAAAGTTTCAATTTTGTTGGTTTTTCATGACCAAATATTTCAGTGACGAAATGTCCGAATTCCACCATACCAATTCCATTAAAGGTTTTCGAGTATGCTCTACAACTTGCTTATTGAAACTTATCGTCTACCACGTAGCGTTCAAAAACTAACACTTCTAAAACCGTGACAAATTTCACGATTTTTCTGAAATTTACGAATAACAACGATCTAGAAAGTATAGTTTTTGAGAAAAATGCCTGGGCCGATCACCCTGTGTTCAAAACCTTTAAATAAAAAAGTCTAGAAATTATAGAAGCAGTTATACGCTTCAACCATTATTTCAACCATTAAGTATGTATGTTTCTAGAGTTCCTGCTCTATTTTGAAAGTCCTTTGATGTAGATAAATCTAGATTTTAACTATAGGAATAGCTCGTAAATGATCAATATTATAGGCTGCGTTCTGAAGAATTTAAATAATTAAACTCCCATTTTTTCCGGAAAACTTATGATAATTAGCCTAAATTATACGAAAATAAGGTAAATTTTAGGTGAATTAATCCGAGTTAATGATATTATACGCGGTATCCTTTAAATTTTAATGGCGTTGTTAATTTTTAATTGGCTTTATTAAATGAGTTCTCAATCAATACAACGGGATTATTGGGAATTATCTTAATTGTATAGCAAAATCACTCTATCTTTACGGTCTTCGTAGAGACAGCGACGCTCTGCGCGCGCTGTTGTTGAACTTTACCGCTTCGTTGGACCGCGTAGCGTTGCCGGGGACTGACTGCACCGAGAATTGTTTCTGGGAGTGATATTCCTTCTCTCGTTATTGGAAACAGCGAGATTCGAGCCTATATTACAGGCGTACGAGTCAGCCCCAAATTTACTAGCCCCGTGCTCACGAAAGAGACTTATGGTCGAATGAGGCAGTATTCGTTGTTCCATGGCACTAGTAATAAGCAGGGTTCGAAAAACCGGGTTTTTTTCCAAAAAGCCCAACCCAGTGGGTTTTTAGTGGGTTTTTTTATTCGGGTGGGTTTTTTATTTTAGTATACTATTTCCATATTTGTATTTCATGATATGTCAAAAAAAAACCCCAAATCAAGATAAATTAGAAATGTCTTATGTCGAGCCCTGCTAAAAAAGATTTTAGGGACTAGATATCGTCTGCTAGCTAGGCTACTTCACTTTTTTTGTGTCAGAAAAAGCTGAAAACCAAAGGACTGGTAGAAATCTGAAGTCATAAGACTCAACTATTAAGTTAACAAGCCGGTTAACTTTGTCAATTACTAATATATATATATATATATATATATATATATATATATATATATCTATTAAAGTGGTCATTGCACCTTGAAAAAATGCCTTTTCATTAAAATATGAAATTTCAAAGTGGGGTTTTCTCAGGAGGGTTTTTAAAGTGGGTTTTTTGGGATGGGTGTGTCCAAAAAAACCCACTGGGTTTTTTGGGTCGGGTTTTTTGTTTTCGAACCCTGGTAATAAGAGCCGGGAACCAAGATGATTTTCTCGTTTCAGTATCGATACAAACAAAATGAAGACTTTGGCGCATATTTTAAAGGTTAACTTCCGTGTTTGAACACTTAGGTTTCCATTCAGGTTGCACACCATTTTATCCTAAAATCGCGCGTCTCTACAACGAGAATAACCATTACTAGCCACACGATCACCGAGTATTTCTAGCTACGACAAATGGCGGGAAGCTACTAAATTCAAGGACAGTGGTTTGATCAACTTAAGACCTTTTCACACGAGCCAACTTTTGAAATCAAAATGCTGAGTCAGCAAAACTGGATCAGTGATCCATTTTTTTTCTGGCGTACATTTTTGGTGGATCAACTAATCGAACTTTTATTCACACGAACCAACTAGTTGACTCAACTCAAGTTGACTCATCTAGTTGGATCACATAGTTGGCTCGTGTGAAAAGGCCTTTAGAAAGGTAGTACCACTAGGTTTGGTTAAGCTACACTCTTAAAAAAAAAGGGTTTCTTTTCAAACCTTTAAGGGTGTTTTCTTGTCCCATATTTAACACCTTAACAGGTTTATAAAGGATGTTATTCTACACCTTAAAAAGCAGTTTTCCTGCTAGGGTGTTTATTTACACTGTTTGGGGTGCTTATGTCCTCCGTTTTGGTTCCTTTGTTAACAGTTTGTGGTATAAAACTATTCCCTTCAGGGTTATTATCTACTCCCTCTAGGGTACAAGACGACTCCTTTTAGGGTACCAAACGACTCCCTTCAGGGTGTTACACTACCCCCTTCAGGGTTCTACAATACTCCCTTAAGGGTTCTATAATACTCCCTTTAAAGTTTTATCACTACTCCCTTTAAGGTTCTAAACTACTGCCTTAAGGGTGCTACAATACTCCCTTTAAAGTGTTAAAATACTCCTTTTAGGGTACTAAGCTACTGCCTTAAGGGAGCTACACCCTTACCAGGTGTTAAATCACTCAATTTACGGGGTAATATAACACCCTTTATACACCTTTTCAGGTTTTTAATTTGGGACAATAAAAATCCCTTTAGGGCGTTTAAATTAACATTCAAGAGTGTTTTTTACACCCTTAATATACCATTAAAACACCTTTTTTTTAAGAGTGTACATTTTGTATTGTTAAGCCTACAGGGTACTATAAAAAGTTTTTCTAATGCTATCGCAATGTTTTCCACGCATGAACGTTTGTTCAACAACTATATATACAATCTAGAGCTATTAAAAGAATGCAAAAACGCCTTGTAACATTCCTCCAAAAGTTCAAACCTGTATTTTTTAACTTATTATGTTAGATAAGGCGCTTCTGATTCCGTTATCGCAAACGCAAGTATTTCCAATTTTAAATACCTCTAAAAGCAGCCTTAATTCATATCACTTAATCTCGAGAATTTGAAACTGATTGTTAAAATGCACTAATAGCATGAATGTATTAATATCAACCAGGAATATCGAACTGCGGTTAGGTAGTTAGCCTCAGTAACTAGGATGGGAGGGGCTTAGTTATCATGAGGTGTGTCACGCGTCGCCCCTCAAAAATTGTATTCAATGGCAACGTTTTGAAACGTTACTAACTTTCAATGCCAAGGCCTAGAGTTAAATTTAGTTTCTAAGATTTTATTACACATCTTTTTGATTGAACGAAAATAGGAAAGAATATAAATAATAAATTCCTTTATTTATGTTTATCAATTGATTTTGTAGCAGTAGAGGTATTTTTCTAAGAATCACTTGTCATTTTCTTCACCTTTTAAATCGCCCAATCCCGGAAACGTTTTGTGGTCAACGACAAACGCCTGTCTCCTGATTGGCTCAAGTGATGACGTAAAACGTAGAAAGGCACCACCCATCTTAGCCCCAGATGGCAGAAAGAGTAATGATATAGTTCGAAATTCATGGTTGAAATGAATACATTCATGCTAATAAGTATATTTTTTATCTAAAGGCAAACATAAATGTTAGTTCAGAATTTCTATGACCAAAGCGCTTTAAGGAACCTCGAATATTTGCTTAAATCGCTTAGAGCGCATTTTAGCTCTTGAGCTTAGTGTCGACAATGCTATTTCTTTACGCGTGGAAAATCTACACACGTGCCGAAGTTGAGAAACACGCCGTAGCGTGCGCTGGTGGAAGCTTCGCTTTAGCCGTTTTCGAGATGGATAAGCATAACTAAACATCACGCTTATTGCGTCGTACAGCGAATCAATCTTGATCCGCGTAGTTGGTTTAATCTCTCGTAAAGTTCATGATTTAATCGAGAGCTTACACGCGCGACTAATCGCGGTTTTCGAACTTAAGCTAGTCCTATAGTCAGTTTAGTCACCTTGTTAAGTAATATTGACAACCTCTATCCAATCCCACTCAGTCATCAATAGTTAGGGCTTAATTAGTTTCGGGATTCTAGTTCGAAATCATATCCGCATGACGCTCTTGCCTATAATTTTCAATTGACGCTCTTTTCATAATTTGTCAACGGTTTTTGAAAAATACTTAAAACCATTTAACCACCCGAATTTCTATTTCAAGAAACGTGATTTTCGGAATGCTTATTGTACGAGTGGATAATGTAGCTAGTATAAGGCTCGGCAAACATCGTTGAAAATTAATATATACCAATTCAATTCCGTTACTTAGACGAGAGTAGCTCCATCGCGTTTCTAGTTTAAAGTGGACGTTGTGGAAGTAAGGTTATTAAAAGCGTACTTAAATAATTTCAAACTAGAAATTTTACATCCGTATTTATATCAAGATGCCTATTTAAAAATAAACTTAAGCATTAAACTAAATAAAGAAACACAAAATTAATACGTAAACCTTACGAAAATATTGATTTCATGCAGTTAAGTTGATTCCCGCATTTATGTGAAAGTGCATGTTGAAGTTTGAGCTAAAAGGGAAGGAAAGGAAATAGTTCGGCTGACCCATCTTATCTTCAAGGTGGAAGAAGGAATCATTTTAGCTGGCTAAAGGCCTTTACTTTTGGCATGCTCTCTCTTAAAGTGTGGTCAAAGCAATTGAAAAAGACCGTTGCCAATTTTTCTAACCCTCTTTCGCCCGTAGTATTATCCGAGACCCATTTCACCCTAAGCCAACGGTTTCTAAGTCTTAAAAATAACAATAAACTACTATATATCCTTAGAACAAACACAATTAAACGTTTGTTGTATAAAAGAACATTAACTTTAAAAAACAATAAATCTTAAGCGTAGCAAATATCGGAAGTCAGCAGTCATACTACTACGTGATGGGCATTTAACCTCTAATATTCCTTTCAGATTTTTGTTCAACTACTATTTTAATCACGGTGATGGTGGTTTAATTTTTAGATTTTTGCATAATTACTTGATAATTTGCGTAATAACATCGTGTTTGAGCAGGACGTCAAAATGACTTTGATAACTAACTCCGCGAATAAACAGGAGCAATGTCTGGGACGTCGTAAATTTTTAAATAATTAAGGTTTTAGACCTTGGCCCTTCTTCGAAGACACCTCTCTCCCATTTTATTCCTAAGGAAAGAAGGAGATAACGTTTGGGGTGGCTGGAACGGATTAAAGAAGCACAAAGACCACCGCCCACTTGATAAACGGGCATATTGCAAACGCCGCTCGCGTATTAAGTCCTTTAGCATCCCGCGAAAGCAACAGCTACAAGCCAAGTCTTAATAATTATGCGTAAAAGTACTCGTGTCAAATTAATAATGGCTAACGTTCGCCCCTTATCAAAATGTCGCGTAAAATTATTTTCAAAGGGTGGTTGAAGAAGATGGAAATTGTGCTTTCATCCGGGGCTGCTCTAGTAACATTCTAATTAGCCTGATTTCGAGCCTTTCTCCGTTTATCCCCGAAGCGAAGAGACATCATACGGAATGTTAAAATTCGAGATTTCCGAGCTTCGGCGCTTCGAGGAATTTAACTTTAAGGGCGGCAGTTACTCAAACAAACTGTCAACTAACGTTATATTTGTTTTTCGGGGTGTTTACCATTTTTAGTAGCACATATACGATAATGTGGGCTAATTAGGGAAAAACAAACGGTTTGACGAAAGTTTTATTAAAAATAGGAATTTGATTAAGCCCGCATTTTTGACTGAAAACTCATCCGGTCGGCTAATTTGGTGGATTTTCCTCAATTGTCAATAAAATAACATTTGCTTAATTATCGGTTGGGTTAATTAAAATATTAAAAGCTTCGAATTGTAGCTGGGATGATGGTTTTCAAGTATATTGGGGTAGATGTAAATTTTACATAAGTTAGAATTACTTACGTAAGCGTAAGTGGATCGAGAAAACTAAAGTTGATTTCCTTAACAGAATAACGGTTCGAGTCAGCCTAAACAGACGAGCTGCAGAAATTCGGGTAAAGAGATTGGGTCGTCCTTTGACGGTCAAAATCCATTGTTGACTGCCGCGAACACGTCAGGCCTTGTTTACGTTGAGGCACCTAAGCTCCGTATACTACCCGATTTTTCCCCCATTCTTTTCGGCATCTCTTTGTCAGATTCGCTTACGGAAGAAAATTTCTTACAATTTTGAGAGGCAACAAAAAGGGCGCCAAATAAATATTTTCTAAAACGAAAAACCAATGATTTTAAAATTAATATTCAGCATTATTTTCAAAATCCATAACAATTAGTTTATTGTTATTTGTTAAATGTACAAATGTTTTGATAAATTTTAATTTAATTTTATTTTTGTTTGTTTTCAACGAATCATTGTAATTAAGCTCTACAGACTTATAACGCTTCTTCGCGATCCTTAGCACACTCAATTGCAAGACCAAGATCTCATTAACGTACACAAATAACCAATTCAAAAGAAAATTTCGTAAGTAGAGTTATTTGCAAACGTCAGTTTTACAAGTGAACTTGACGAACCCTCTCGCAATTTATAGCTACTTATTGAAGTATGAGTTTTTCTGACGCCAGGGGTACCGATAACATGTGTCTCAATTAACTTGATTATTCAAAAGGTACCAGAGACAGATTTTCAAGACTCCTCGTTCTCAAGCTGTGATATTGTATATTCATGGAAACGTGAAATTCAAATCTATGAGCAAAGTGATACCGTTAATAATATACATGGTGTTTCAGAGCAGTTTGACACAAATTTACAAGCTTGTTCGTTGGGTAACAAGGAGTGGAAAAGGTCCTGAGACATGTTTTCCTAAATTGAACCGTATCCGAGTAATTGGCCTCCAAAACGCCGAAAACGCAGACGCTTAAGAGAAACTGGAAAAATACAACCCACGGGACTAGCTAGTGCAGAAGGAGACGTTCCAGTAGACGTGGAGTTACAAGTACTTACTATCTTCGAGGATGATCCTACGTCCAGTAAGAGGCAAGTTAGACGTCAATTGCGAGTCATCCATGTACTTGTCTGGCGTATCCTTCGAGGACACCAGTACCACCCATTCAATTTACAAAAGATGCAGTCTTTAAATGAGTCCGATTATCCAAGACATGTCGAATTTGGTCAGTGGTTTCAGGAGCAGACTAACGACATCCATTGGTTTGAGTACGCTCTTAGTTTCCGACGACACTAATTTTTCCCGTGACGGAATCTTCAATTTAAATAATCGTCATGAGTGCCAGGAAGAAAATCCGGTCACATCAAGTGCAGTTTAGTCTCAACGTCTGGTGCGGAATTGTTGGCGAACATTTAATTGGACCTTATTTTCTACCACCAAAACTAACTGGGGAGTCGAACTTAACCTTTCTACAAGATACTTTACCAGAGCTTCTTGAAGACGTACCGCTAGCAGTAAGACAACCAATGTGGTTTATGCACAACGGAACACCCCGTCATTTTAGCCTTCGGGTTAGAGCTCATCTTGATACAGAGTTTCCTCAGACGTGGATAGGTCGAGGCGGAACTGTTGCATGGCCAGCCAGATTTCCTGATTTTAACCCATGAGATTTCTATCTTTGGGGCCATATCAAGGACTTGATATACAAGACTGAAGTTCGAGACGTTGAAGACCTACTTCAACGCATAATTGACGCCCTCGACCCAATCCAAAACACGCCAAAAATCTTTCGTCGTGTTCGAGAATATTTCCGAAGACGCGTCCAAGCTTGCCTAAACGCCAATGTTGGCCATTTCGAACAACTTTGGTAAATACAATGATCAATGTAATGTTGTTAGGTAACAGTACATATAACCTCTGAGAAATCATAAAACAAAGAAATTAATTAAAGCCAATCCTTTTATCATAAAACCCCTTTTAGGAATGATATGCTCTAAATAGAAATCTTAATCCATTAATCAAATATACCAGTTTTTAAATTGGTAGCAGAGCCGTGTTAAGGATAATTGGGGACCCTGAGAGCGAACTGCCGTACTTAACTGGACGAAATTTTTAATTCTGGTGATGAAATCTACAACAACATTTTTAGTAATCGAATAATATGTAGTTTTTTTGTAATAGGCACGCTTCAACAAAATGCGTTTATACAGTATTAAAAAAGAAAAGATTAAAATTTGTTTTTGAACTATACTAGTTTAAGGGTAGATGCTATTTGCCGCTCATATAAGCTGTGCCCCCTCGAGCGCATGGTACTGCTGGAGAGATCCATAATAGTTTGAAATCATAAAATATGACTGGAGAAATAGTTTATAATTTAGAACGTTAGAAAAATAAATAAATAATAATCAGTCACTGTTACCTTCGACCACTACCAAAGGCGGGAATTATTCGGCTTCCGCCGGAAATAAAGTCCGCTAAGTGAAGTGATCGATGTGAAAGATTATTTGAATAAAGTTAAGTGAAATCTATTGTCTGACACTAATATGAAGTATACCGATTGTCACAGATTAACAAAATGCTGACCATATTCCGACAATAGATGGATCTCTTAAAAATTTCGAATTTTGGTAGGTTGCCGACTTTCCTACCAGCTTGTACAGTTGCGGTAATAGCTTGAAAACAGGCCCGTAACACGCCGCCAAAACTCGGGGGCGCTCAAATTTGGGGGGGGGGCGCCAATGCCTTGATACTAAAAATCATAATTTTGAACTCCCACTCCTGAAATTAGTAAATATACCGAAATTGGCTTTACTTGGTTATTTTTTAAATTATGAATTTCGACTTCGTTGAAAACACTTCAAAACAGAATATTTTATTAAAAATACAGGTAACTGATGTTATATGATATTAGTTGGTACTACTTTTTAATACGATTTAAGGATTCGCTTTTTTTCATTGAATTTAAAACAACTAATCTTTAAGACGATTAGCTAATAGCTTTCTTTAATATAGTAGGATACACGTCGATGAAATTGTAGGCATGAACTGCAGTATTATTAAGGTTTTAACATTGTTGTAGTATATTATTGTCCAATCACTTTTCTCTATTTCGTGTATCCTGGTGTAGCCCAAAAATACCAAGGCAATGTTGTATCCGTCGAAACACTTTATTCGCTAGTTCGGTATCTCTTCAATTGAAATATTTTTCAACACTATAGTAAAAACGTTTTAAATATTTACTGAAATTAAATTGTGATGTAGCTCTCCTTTTTTATTAATATACATATCTTTTGGTAGTTGAGCAATCGATTTTTTTTTTACTCGATCGGGTTGGGGATGCTCAAGTATTCATTTGGGGGGCGCTGAGCATCCCCGGGCGCACCCCCCCCCCATATATGGACCTGCTTGAAAGGGCTTATAAAAAAAAATTATAAAACTATTATCCCACTTAAAAATTGAATTTTATGTACCTCAACCACCGTCATTCGTAATATCATCCGCTTCTACATTAAAAAGATCATGGCAACTCTGTTTTAAAAGGTTTTACAACTAAGGATTAACGAATGGACAGAAAACGGCTAATTGTTATTCGTAAATTAACACGATGAGTTTTCCGCGCGAGCTTGAGTGCAAAGTCCGTAATTTGTGAAATAATGTTTTATCTTTGGGTGCTCTTATTTGAAAATTGCGCCTTTAAAGGCCTAGGTTTTCTTCTACCTGTCACCCTTTACATTTATTTTCCTTCCAACACGAAGGGTGACAGGCAGAAGAAAACCTAAGCCTTTAAAAACGGAAGAGGAAAGGGCCATCTATTGATCAGATAATGAAGTTACTCGGATGTTTATTAATGTTAAATACATACAGATTTTGTTGTTTCAAAAATTATATCAGATGTGTAGAAACTAGTCGTAGAACGAGGTACTGTCCATACATCGGCAGCTCTGACCTCCAGTTTCAGTCTCCGAAACCGGATACCTGCGATTTCTATGGACGTTGTAGGTCTTTAGTCGGGATGGTGACTGGAGGCCGAACCTTCCATTGGAAACTGGAGGGCCGGAGACTAGAGGCTCAACCATTCAGTGGAGACTGGAGGACAGGAGACTGGAGACCAAAAGTGTTGCCAACCATACATAAAGGGCTCTGGCCTCCAGTTTCATTCTCCGCGACTGGAGATCTGCGATTTCTATGGTGACTGGAGGCGTGGAGAATGGAGGCCTCTAGTCGGAATGGTGACTGGAGACCTGGAGATCGGATGCCTCTAGTCGCGATGGAGACTGGAAGACCGGAGACTGGAGGCTTAACCTTCCAGTGGAGACTGCAGACCAAAAGTGTTGCCGACCTATGGTACTGTCATACTCCAAGGCCTCCAAGTACGAGTGGTCTACAGGAATGAAATTTATCCGATTTGTTCCATTGGTATTGGGTATATTTTAACGCTTTAGTCCCATTCGACCGAAATCCCATTCGACCGAAGGCGGTTTTTGAGGTGTCCCATTCAACCGAATTCCGCCGAAACGTGCGGTTTTTATGTGTCCCATTCGACCGAATTCCGCCGAAACGTGCGGTTTTTATGTGTCCCATTCGACCGAACGCTGCTATATAAATTGGCTTTTGCTATGTTTTCAATTTAGTTACTGAAGTCGTTTGCAATGGAGCGGAAAATAAAATGGAATGAGCATGAATTATATTTTTATCTTCACCTAGTCAAGAAAAGTAACTGAACCAAAACTGAAATAGTAAACTTAACCAACTCTAACCTAACCTAACCTAACCTAACCTAAACATGGATCTTCGATAGTACATACCTTATAAATAAAATACCAAATCACCCCGCCAATTGGGCTACATTTTAAAATTCTTTCGGTCGAATGGGATTCGGTCGAATGGGATTCGGTCGAATGGGATTCGGTCGAATGGGATTTCGGTCGAATGGGAATATACGATTTTAACAACCCCTAAAAATACTTCTAAACATTGCTAATTACAATTGCTTACTGAAATTAGTACAACTTTCGCTGTCATTTCGAAGCAGTAAAAACACATGTCAGCGGTCAATATATTTGAGCGTGTCGTTCTTTGTTATCTACATGTATTAAAAACTCAACATTGAAGCTCCACCCCTTAAATCCAAAATGTTTCTAATATATTCCCAAGCTTTTTTGCTTACGATACCAGAATTTCTTGAAATAAACGGGAAAAATGCAATTGAATCCTAAAGGCAGTTTCCGTTGTTAAATTTATTTTTAATTGATAAATCATTAACATTTTAAAATAACACATAAAAATTCAACAGTATCTCCAGATAAGTACCAGCATAAATCACCATTCTTGAAAATTTGAAAGTAAACATATAATAAATGTTTCAACTTCTTTTCCATTATAAACCTATAGTTTAATCGGAGAATTAGATCAAAACCATTTCATATTCAACACCTTAACCGTTCAGAACTGCTGTATTATAACAAAACACAACCTTGTGAAATTTGTTTTAAAAACATTTTTCATGTTAGTCCAGTGTAGAAAATCAACTATATGTATAATCATAAGTCTATAATATTGTTTTATAAGTTTGTCACTTTGGGGAATATTTTACTAGTAACGAAGTGACGTCATAACAAGAATAAAATATCCCCCTAGCGAGGCGCTGTCAAAGGCTACGTGTTAGGCGGGAGCGAGCGGACCCAAAACGGTGCAGAAGCTCGTAATGCAGTCTTTCTTGTGAATAGCTCTCAGCAAGGACAGTAGATACAGGGACGAGAAAGCAGGGGGGAAATTTTTCATTTTAAACGTCTTCATATTCACGGGGAGTTAGATGTAAACAAACCGCGGCCATTGTTAAGACGTGGTTCACCGTGGACAGTATTATTGTAGTTAGTTTTTATCATTTAGATGTTAAATTAAAAATAAAACTACGAGCGTAAATAAAAAAATGCCCATTTGTTTTGAACACTTAAGCCTCGTCAAGAACCGCTAAAATTAGGTGACCACCATTTTTTTTGTTTACAACTAATGCGACTATCTTTTGGTTGCCTTAGTTATAACTATCCTCGAGCGACCAACTTAGTCTATAATAGTAGCATTTTGCAGTTAATTTTACTTTAGTACGTTACTTAGAGAATACAATTGGTAAGCAGAGGAGTTTTATTACAAATCAACACACTCAATTTATTATTAACTGATAATTAAACAGAATTTACCTAAGATACTTAAGTACTACGTAGGGAGTCGATTCCACCAGGAGACTAGTGAGGCAGTCTCGGGCGTCGGGAACACTTGTCGTGACGCTTCTTTTCGCGAAGACACACCTTACACATTAGACGTAGTCACTTTGTTTTTAAAAACTTGCGGAGAAACATACTAGTTTAGCCCTTACGGGTATATCTGAGTTTCGAGCTCAGGCACCGTTCCGAGTGTTGTATCGCTCGCGGTTACCAGATCAGAATTGCCTTCCTTCTTCAATCTCAAGTGCATTCGTCAACCCCGTTCTAGATCACGTGACCACGTTTCTTTTTACTGGCGCCACTGACGCCAATCGGGCTTTACCGAGTCCGGTAATTTTCCATGATTGGAAACTTGGGTAGTACACCACTTTCACACATACCAGGCATAGTCGCCTAAAATACGCTTTTACAAAACAATAGAAATCTTCGCATTCCTTTACAACGGATTAGAAATCCTCTACTCTAGCTTTAAACACAGGGGGTCAGCTGGCGACGTTAAGACGCTCGAGGACTACCCATTTGGCCCCCATACGGTCCTTGCCATTCCCTTTTCCGTTTCTCTCTATATAGGCTTATATTTACGGTTTGATTTTTATTTACACTAAATTATGAAGAACGCCATAAAAGGTCGTTACGCTAACTCTCCTTGCGTTTAGGTCGTTGAAGGTGATATATTCCCACAGAGGCCGCCAATACACTTTCTCGTCCCTGCTCTACTGTCCTTGCTCTCAGTAAAACTGTTGTTTGTGAAGAATAGTTCTTTAGTTCTTTATTAACTCAACAAAAGGTCTAGGACCCATCACGTCAAGACAAATGGAGATAAATTATATACAGGAATTAGAGTAAATTGCACTATATACAGAAGTAAATGGTCAATATTCGTAAGGAAGAATCACACTTATGTTACAATATTACACACTTATAGTATAATGTACGAGTTTTAACTTTACAAACTGTTCTCCCAAATAGTACAAGTAAGTAGTATCAAATTCGATTCCAGTTGAAAACCCTTGACCTACGAATTTCGGTAGCATTGGCATGGAGATGTATTCGGTTCCCGTAACGAATCCTTGGCAGAAGAACTCGAAAGCCGCAATGGTAATCCGCATCGCGCGCGATATGTAAATCCAATAAGGTATATATTTTTTTCGGGTGACCCATTCTTCTAGCGATGAAAGCGCGGTGCTCGATAAGTAGGCCCCAATACATTGCAGGAGGGGGCAGGGGGCAGGAGGATGCGGTACTATCTACGTCTTCTTTCTTGCCCATTCTTCTCCGAGTTCCTTTTCATTTGGAGTCCATCCCTTTCGACGCTACGATTCGCTCTCTCTCGGGAAATTTGCGAGATGGGATTTAGAAAAGCGGCTCTCCAACGCCTCAAATTGTGAATCAACGACGAGAAAAGTGGATTCGTTTCAGATTTTTCTCCGACAGAATTCGCGAGGAAATATTTTCAGTATGAAAATTAGTTTTGTTAAAAGTTGTACTCCGTGTCCCAAATGACAGCGCTGTAGAACGTAATACGATATTCCGTACGTTGATGATACAGCAATTGATACCGTTTTTGTTTAGAGAGGTACTCGATACTCGTTCCCCCCAATAGACAACGTGGCTTCCTTCGCCTTGGAAACAATTCGAACATTTTCAGGATGATGAAAGAAAAAGGAGATGGATTGAAAAAGGAGAATATTCAAATTTTAAAAGGGTCGAAATGAACAGTAAACCCCCATATGATACCAGGAACAAATATTGGTATTATCCAGAAAAGACGTAATACTTTGTCAAAAATAAACAGACAAAAATATTAAAAATAAATGCTTAAAAATGACCTTTAATCTGAGAATTGAATGAACAATTAAGACTACACAATCAGAATTTTTTCGTTATATTTGGTTAATTTATTTATTTTATTATCAGGACATTTGTAATCAATATTTTTTTATAATTTTATAAACTTAATTACTCATCTTAAATAAATTAATTCATAACTGTATATTATCGTTAAGGGTATCTCGGGTCTTAATATATATATATATATATATATATATCTCTCTCTCTCTCTCTTAGGGTGTCCCTTATTTTTCGAAAGACAAAAAAAAATCAACGCATACCATTTAAATGTTTATTATGACACATTTTAGCTCATTCTATAGACGGGAACCCGTGCCGACTTGCATCTAAACACGTGCATACAAGTCGGGCATTTTAGTATCAATTTATGCGCAATTTACACATTAATTTACTTTTAAAATGGCGGCAGTCGAACTGCGAAGTGCTAAAAAATGCATTTATTTAGTGCGAGATGTACACCATCAGATAACAGGTGCGAAATTGCCTTTAAATCGACAGGTTCTAGCAGTTATGTTTTTCAATATTCGGGAAGTTAAATTAGCAGTAAGTGAAAGTATATATATATATACATATATATACATATATATATATATGTTGATGTTTATATATATATATATATATATATATATATATATATATATATATATATATATATATATATATATATAAACATCAAACGTACCTATGTAGAAAATACTTCGCGATCTAAAAAATCATTATTTTAATAATTACTCAAAAATCCTTATCTGTACCTAAATACATTACCGGGAATGGACTGTTTGAAATTTCCCAGGTTTCTTGTTAGAAAATAGAATACATCCTAAGATAATTTCTCATCATTAAAATAATAACGGCTTTTCCATTAGAACGAAAATTCTTTCGAAATGCGTTGAAATTGACGCGAGTGAAAACTCCGAATGGCGAGTCGTATATTGCTTTCCCGAAACGCCTAAAGAGGGAATATTTTAAAGTTCATTCATTTTAAGCTCGTATCTATCTCAGCGTCGCGTAAAAATTCAGCTTCAATACCCGGGTCAAACGGTGTTCCAGCCCATAAAATATTTGAATCTTTCCGCGCGTTATTTTTTTACTTTCATCCATTTCTAAAAATAGTTTTTAGTACCGTGGGAAGTAAGCGAACATGGCGGAGTTTACATAGTGTACGACTTTTTAGCATTTCAAACGTATCGAATTCGAAACTTGGTGGCCGCGTAGTCTTCGCTCCCTCCTACACTCTTCGGCTTCTTTTGAATGTCGTCAGGGGGGGGATATCCACGTTTATTTTTTTGGCAACATTGGCGTAGATATTTGGTCGTGGTGGCGCTGATTTTGAAACTCTTTATTCGAACCCAATCGATAAAAGCTACGCTGGCTAACACGGATGCCCGAACTTGTTTACCATTACCAAGCTCTTCGTTTCAATCGGGTCTTAATGGAGGTATAAATTTTCCCTGTTTATCTTTTCAGCCACGCGGATTTTTACGAAACGAAATTTATTTCCCCTCGCATCGATTGAAAGATTTGTTTATGCTCTTTATCGAGTAATTCATATATTCTACGAACGGTTTGTTTTCCAAAAACCGCGGATTTAAATCATGTAAAAACATCTAACAAGGAGACTACCCGAGGTGGTTATCACCGATTTTGTTGAAACTCAGGGGTTAGGTAGACCTTATGGTAGTATGAAAATTGCCAAAGGGAAAAGTTGCAATGGGCTTTAGTTTTCGCATGGCAACCGAAAATGTTTTTGACCTTGCAAAACCAAAAAACCTCCATTTAAAAAAGCATGGGATTTTCTCGGTTTCACAGGGTACTTACTTACTTAAGAAATTTGAAATTTTGGTTAAATTTTAACAAAATTTGAGTAACCAAGAAAATCCCATGCTATTTTAAATGGAGAGGTCAAAAACATTTTGGGTTGCCTATAGGAAAACTAAAGCCCATTGCAACTTTTCCCTTTGCGAATTTTCATACTACCATAAGGTCTACCCAACCCCCGAGTTTCAACAAAATCGGTGATAACCACCACGGGTAGTCTCCTTTGTAAGTATTTTTGAGAAATATTACATTAAAGCTTTATTAATGAAATATTAAAGGGGACTCGAATTTCAAAGGGAATTCAGAATTTATTCGGTTTAAAATTGAAGAGGTGGGTTGTTCGCCTCGCGCGTCCAGGAAGAATACCACGCCCCTCAGCCTTTTCTCGTCTAATCATATCCCTTTCTCCCGGTAACGGCGGAAGACCTACGTCTTTATGTGGGTGGAGAATATCTACCGGCTATCATGAAAACGGAGCTTCGTATTATCTGTCTTGGTATGTTTGAGAAAAAGGTTTGGTTTCGTTTAATTATTAAACTATCGTGGAAGTCATTTAAAATTCAAAGTTTCAAGTCATACTATTAACATCACGGTTATTTCTTCGCTCAAATACACTAGAATATTTACTAGCCGAGGCTTCAAACACGAGTAGCGTACTTGAAAAATTTAAAGGAAATTAATTGGATTATACGTACATATTAGTAGCCTCGAACGAAATTCTGGTGGGGTGGCGGAGTGGTTAGCTCCTCGCAGCGAGAGGAGCCGGGTTCGATTCCAGCTCGTCCAACTGGGTGAAAATCTCGGAACAACTCCTTCCGCGTTGAGTTTGCAAGTTCTCTCCCCACTGGTTTAAGGGGTTTCCACCCAGCTATTCAGTTTCTCCTTCCATAAAAACTTGTTGAGGTTAACGGTAATAGTTAGTGTAGGGAGCTGTTGGCTCGCGTGGAATGGCCACCTGGCTTTAAAAGTCGCTTGATGACTTAGGTAGTGCTCGGAATTGTTTATTCATTATCCGCAAAATTTCCGATTTATTTAACAAAAGTTGGTAAAAAGAATATAATTTTAACTTACGCAACCAAGCATTTATTTGAATTAAAATGGTATTTATTTAAATAATTGTTTGTTTGTTTAAATAATAGGCTTATCCACTTTCGATTATTTAAACATTTTACAATTATTATTCAAATATTGGTTATTTAAAATAATATTATTTAAATATCGCCGAACTTATTTTATCCATGGATAAAAGTTAACCGAACGCCGACCCCTAGACTTAGGCGTAAGGTGGTGCCTTAGGTGATTAGCCTAGCTGATTATTATTATTATTATTATTATTATTATTATTATTGTAGTAGCTATGTACGATGATAGACATGATATAATTTTAGCAGCATCGAAGTATCCTGAATTTTTGCTATTTTTTACAAATAATTTACCGGTTTTAGCGTTGTAATTAATTATTTCTGGAATTTGACTGTCATTTAAAAATCTAGTTGACAAAATAGGAATAATTTTAAACATTAAAATGAAATATTAAATATTACTAGTAATATTAGTAAAGCTTCGTTAATTTTCCGGAAAAATTTCCGCAAATCGGAAAAATAAAAATTTTAAACATATATAACTTTTTAAAGGTTTTCAACTCTAGACTAGACTAGAGGCTTACTTCAACTTTTGGATTCGAAAAAATGAGGCGAAAATGCCCCAAAATTTAAATTAGGAACAATATTAGGCTAATCATGGAATGATAACCGTTTTATTTTCTTTTTTCGAGAAAATTATCCGGAAAAAGACCTCGGTAATTTCCCTACTTACAACTCTAATTAATATTAATATTAATATTAATACTAATATTATATTAATAATACTATTAATTAATTGTAATGTTATTATTATTATTAATTTTAATGTTAATATTATTATTATTAATTAATTTTAATTTTAATATTATTATTACTAATGATTAATATTTATATCATCGTAATATTATTAATTCATATTCGTATTATCATAATATTATTATTAATTAATATTAATATTATCGTAATATTATTATTTAGTATAAATATTATCGTAATAATACTATTAATTAGTATTAATATTATCGTATTATTATTAATTAATATTAATATTATCGTAATATTATTATTTAGTATAAATATTATCGTAATAATACTATTAATTAGTATTAATATTATCGTAATATTATAATTAATTAATATTAAAATTATCGTAATATTATTATTTAGTATTAATATTATAGTAATAATACTATTAATTAGTATTAATATTTTCGTAAAAATACTTTTAATTAATATTAAATATGAAAAATATGAAAGATTATCCAGCCATTTACATAAAATCTTATTAAAACTATTTAAATTTAGATATTTTGTATTTTCGATCATTTTTAACTACCTTAAAAATCCCATTCACATTTTATGATTAGTTTTGGTAATTATAAGAAAAAATAAAGAAATGAAAAGAAGAATAAAAAACCAAAGTAATCGCTTCATTTTATGCCGTGTCCAATATAACTGAACAAAATAACCCAGTTTATCCTCCGTGATGATTCGAGAAAAACTTCGAGTTTCGAAGAACACGATCGTCCTTAGCCACGAATATGTCCAATGCACACAAACAAAACACCAGCTTGAAAGATGCATTCCGGGGAGCTTCCAAAATTTCGTCTCGCAAAGCCAACAAAGTCAGCCTTCCGATCTAACTGTTTAAATTTCATCTCTTCACCGTGCTGACACATCATTCGAGAGAGCGTACTTTTTCGGGCCACGTCTTCCGGGGTGGCCCTCGACAGGGGTGCGGTATTACCCCCTTTGAGAGAGAATTAAATGGCGTGAAGGAAGTACGAACACCCGGGTTAGGACATAAGTAGATAGATATACTCTATTATTGATTTGCGAGCGTGTTTCTCGGTAAATGTCATCTCTCCATACATAAAACATGGAAGAGGCAGGAGCAGCCTTGTTTTATTTACCTGGTTTTTCTCGGGTGGGGCGAATGTATGGGGCCTTCGCTTTTGGCGCGTGATTCAGCGACCTTCCACATCCCGCGAGTACAACGGGAGCCAATGCAATCTTCGCTGCTTTTAAGAGCTGAGTGAGCGAAATTGGAGAAAATCGTCGAATCAAAGGAAAGATTCGTTCGCACTTCCCGTTTTCGTGTCCGGACTTCGAGTTCGAGAAAACGAAGTAAATAAAATATATTTATCTCGGCGATTCCCGCCGTGATATATACGCTATATAAAGTGGGTTTTTATTTTCTTTCTACCGCATTTCTCTCTAGTTGTATCGAGGCTTTAAGAGTTTTCCGGAGAGGTTCGTGGTATGATGGTTTTGGGAGAGAAAAACCGACCCGAGAGAGTTGGTGAAAAGGTATCACCATCTTGGGTTGTGTCACTAATAAAAGGTACACATTTTCACTTTTAGCTTCTTTTCGCGAAGAAACGAAAGTGTTCGTGGATAAAGTGCATTACTGTAATTAAACGTTCACGTATGTCATTTATCTCACACTCAAGATGTATTAAAAAAACAGGAACAAACAGAAAAAAATGCGAGTACAATTTCAGGGGCATACTGAACGCTTAAAACCCGAGGGTCGGACACTAACTAATTTTGCGTACGGAATTTTGAATCTCAGAGTGAAATCAGAAACTGATTTTCAGATTTCAGAGTAGAACTTTCGTGCTGATTTCTGTTCTTTTAGGCTGTTACCGAAATTTTGGAACTGATTTTCGCCCACATTTCGGGAAATTGTAATTGATTATAATATTAGAATATTAGAATATTGCTTTTTATTATAATATGATAATATTAGATTATTGCTTTTTATTATAATATTATAATTAGATTATTGCTTTTTATTATAATAATATAATATTAGATTATTGCTTTTTATTATAATATTATAATATTAGATTATTGCTTTTTATTATAATATTATAATATTAGATTATTGCTTTTTATTATAATATTATAATATTAGATTATTGCTTTTTATTATAATATTATAATATTAGATTATTGCTTTTTATTATAATATTAGATTATTGCTTTTTATTATAATATTATAATATTAGATTATTGCTTTTTATTATAATATTATAATATTAGATTATTGCTTTTTATTATAATATTATAATATTAGATTATTGCTTTTTATTATAATATTATAATATTAGATTATTGCTTTTTATTATAATATTATAATATTAGATTATTGCTTTTTATTATAATATTATAATATTAGATTATTGTTTTTTATTATAATATTATAATATTAGATTATTGCTTTTTATTATAATATTATAATATTATAATATTAGATTATTGCTTTTTATTATAATATTATAATATTAGATTATTGCTTTTTATTATAATATTATAATATTAGATTATTGCTTTTTATTATAATATTATAATATTAGATTATTGCTTTTTATTATAATATTATAATATTAGATTATTGCTTTTTATTATAATATTATAATATTAGATTATTGCTTTTTATTATAATATTATAATATTAGATTATTGCTTTTTATTATAATATTATAATTAGATTATTAATAGTTCAATAAGTAATAATGGCAAGGAGAATTAGACATTCTTACAAGGGTGTACTAGTTTAAATATTTCAGTTTCCATTTTTATTCATGGCATTTTTTCAAACCAACACATAAAAATAAGTAGTTTTCTTAAAAATTAAAACTTTTGTAAATTGAAAACTACACCGAGAAAAAACCACAGTGTAGAGCATATTCAAAGTACTTGAAATAAAATCGAAAAATAGCGAAGTATGGTGTTCGAGCGACGAACCTAAAATTGGAAAGTAAACTACCGGGCTAAAAACGATAAAACTATTCGATTATCTTCCGTCGATAAACAACTGGGTTGTCGAACTACTCGCTTCCTGAGTGAATTGGAAGTTGTGCCTTCACGACATTTATTACAAGTGTATATATATACAGTATATAGCAACTATAAAAAACACACCTTAGTATTAGAAAAAAAAATACCTGGGGATGTCCACGCCATTTTTTGATTAGGCCTCGGAAGAGAATGTTCAAAGAATAACATAAAACTTTTGAGAGTTTGATCGCGTA